>NC_072473.1:75331818-75631818 GCF_027574615.1 Eptesicus fuscus | reverse complement strand
CATCCCTCTTGCAGTCTGGGAGCCCTTGTTCCTTACCACCCACCTGCTCACTGCTCCTTAGCACTGCCTCAGAGGCAGGAGAAGTTCCTGACACCGTGGCTGTGCTTGCATGGCTTCTGGCTGAGCGGCATTCCCCCTGTGGGAGCACACTGACCACCAGGGGGCAGCTCCTGTGTTGAGCATCCGCCCCTGGTGGTCAGTGCATGTCATAGTGACCAATAATTCCACCATTTGGTTGATTTGCATATTACCCTTTTATTATATAGGATATATTAACTAAGATATAGAATGTTTGAAAGTAATGGTGTTGAAAAGTATCTATATATATAAAAACCTAAGTGACTGAACAACCATTCGACTGTTTGACCGTTCGACCAGTAGCTATGATGTGCACTGACCACCAGGGGAAGACGCTCAATGCACAGGCATGGAAACATGGAACAGACTGATGAATCTCAGAGGGAAGTGGGGAGAGGGAGGGTGGGAAGAAATTAACCAAAGATCTTACACAGATACTAGAGGCCTAGTGCACAGATTCATGCACCAATGGTGTCCTTCAGCCTGGCCTGTGGGGATTAGGCCAAAACCAGAAGTCCAACATCCCCTGAGGGGTTCCAGATTGCAAGATGGTGCAGGCCTGGCCAAGAGACCCCATTGGTGCATGAATCCATGCACCAGGTCTCTAGTATACCATATAAACATAAACTAAAATAAAGCTTCTCCATTTGTGCTAATTAGTATAAGACAAATTAGACTTTAAGGCAGGAAGCATTATGGGAGATATTAGACATTTCACAATGATTACATGGTCAATTCAAAAAGTTTTTAGAAAACCTTAATTGGTATGCATAAAATAAAATAGATCCAAAATGCATTAAGTGAAAACTGCCAGAACTCTAAACATCCTATATAATAAAGAGGGAATATGCAAATTGACTGTACCTCCACCACAAAGATGGCGGTGCCCACAGCAGAAGCAGAGGGTTTCCGTAACACAAGATGGCTGCACCCACAATGGAGGTGGGGTTTCTGTAACACAAGATGGCTGCACCCACAGCAGAGGCTGAGTTCCCTTAATGAGCAATCACCAGGGACTTTAGGCTGCGCCCCCCTACCCTGCCCCTGTGGGGCTTGATGGGGGACCTCAGGCCATGCTCCCCACCCTGGAGCCAAGCTGGGGGACCTCAGGCCATAACCCCCGCCCAACAGGGCTTGATGGGAGACCTCAAGGAGCATCCCCTGCCCCAGCGCTGGGCCGGGAGACCTCAGGCTGAACCCCCTGCCTAGTGGGGCTTGATGTGGGACCTGAGGCTGCACCCTTCTCCCCGTGGGGCTTGACAGGGGACCTGAGGCTGTGTCCCCCGCCTGGTGGGGCTTGACAAAGGTGGGACTGGCTGGGTCTGGATATAGCCCAATGGCAGGGGGCAGCCGGGTCTGGGTCCCGTGCGATTTTTAGGTGCATGTGGGTGGGCGGGGACTTGACTCTGGGTCCCGTGGTGTGCCCCAGACTCTGACAAGAGAAAGATTTTCATATACATTTTACTAATTTTCTTTCATCTCTGACACTTCTATTATAGAGAAAGGGCAAATAGCAATATTAAAATATTTCCTCTAATTAATCCCCTTTTAATTTGCATGAATTTTGTGCACTGGGCCACTAGTGAATAGATAACTCTACAAACATGCTTGGAGATTTTAGTACACCTTTTACAATAGTTGATTAAATAAGCAGACAAAAAGGTCTGGATATAGAAGAACAATTAGACTAATATATCCTAACATATATAAACATTGTATGCAATAAATGTTGAGCACACATTTTTTTCAAATGTGCATGGACTATTGATCAAAATTGACCATATGCTGGGCCACAAAGCAAGTCTCAACTTTAAATGGCTGAAATCAGAATATGTTCTCTGACCACAGTGGAGTTAAAATAGAAATTAATAACAAAGCTACTAGAAATCTCCAAATATTGGAAAGTTAAGCAATATATTTCTAAATAGCTAAAGTACAAAGGACTCAAAATGAAAAATTTAAAATATTTTGAACTAAATTATAATAAAAATGTGACATCACAACTTGTCCAATGCATTTAAAGCAGTGCTTAGAACTTAAAGCCTTTTATGTACATACTAGAGGCCCAGTGCATGAATTCGTGCATGGGTGGGGTCCAGCTGGCCTGGCCCCAATTGGCAGATTGGGGCTGGGCCTGTTAGAAGGAGAAGATGGTGGGAGGTTGGCCGGCCAGTCCTCCCTGATCAGGGGCAATCAGGGCTGCGCTGTCTGGGGGTAGGGACTGTGGGAGGTTGGCTGGCTGGTGCCCCCCTCCCCCATTTGGCCAGTTCGCTGGCCTCAGTGGTTGTCATAGTGACCAGTCATTCCGGTCTTTCTGGTGTTCCTGGTCGCTGGCTTTTTAAATATATAAATTAGAAAAGAAGAAAGGCTATAAATATCACATGATCTCACTCATTTGTGGAATATAATGAACAATATAAACTGATAAACAAAAATAGATACAGGGACATAGAAGCATCGAACAGACCGTCCAACCTCAGAGGGAAGGTAGGGGAGTGTGTGTGTGGGGGGTAAGAGATCAACCAAAGGACTTGTATGCATGCATATAAGCAGAACCCATAGACATAGACAGTGGGGAGTGAGGGCATGTGCTGGTGGGTGTGGGAACAGATGGTGAGAGGTCAAAGGGGGAAAAAGGAAACATATGTAGTATTTGAAACAATAAAGAATTAAAAAAAAGAAATAGGTTAGTACATTTGGGAAGAAAAATGTATGTAATTTAAGGACTGAAGACTTTACCTTGTGAGAAACTGGATTGAACTGCAAGTTAGAAAGGTAGAATGAAGGCCTAGATAATGAGTAGGAGCCTTCAAAAGTCTTCACAACTGAGTAAAAAAATTTGAATAAATCAATGAAGAAAAAAAAGTCAGTTATGTTCTGGAGAAAAAAGAAAAGCACTTTTAACCAAAGTACAGGAAGGAAGGGTATGACATGTTATGTGTATTCACAAGTTATAAGAAAACTAGCTGTTGTTTAGTGGAAATGTGGGTGAATTTCTCAAAACAGCTTTTCAGACTGAGTATGACCTCAGGAGGGCTTTAGACTTCATTTTCCTGCTTAGACACAAAATGACTCAGTTTGATGCAATTTACTAAGAAAAGGTTGAAAAGTATTTTTTAAAAACCCCAAACTTGTCAAATATGTAATACTAGAGACCCAGTGCACAAAATTCATGCACAGGTAGGGTCCCTAGGCCAGGCCTGCTATCAGGGCTGATCAGGGCCTTCCGGTTGCTGGCCTGGAGCCTCCCTTCCCCAGCTGCCAGCCACTGGCCTGGGCCTTCCTTCATTCCACACCACCCCCGGTGGTCAGCGCACGTCATAGTGAGTGATCGAACTCCTGGTCTCCTGGTTGAACTCCCGAGGGGACACTTTGCATATTAGCCTTTTATATATATAGATTGGTGAATAGCATTAATTGACAATTTGTTATGAAAATGCATTTTCTAGTATGCAATAATAAACCAAATTTGAATCAAAAAAGGGGGAAGAAGGGCTAAAAATCAATGATATAAACACCTACCTCAAGAAAGTTAAGAAACAGCAAATAAATCCCAAGAAAGGAGATAGAGAGAAGTAAAACCAGGAATGAATGAACAGGCAATTGAGAAGACCAATAAAGCCAAAAGTTGATTCTTTGAAAAGAATGAAATTGATAAATCTGCAAACAAACTGATAATATAAACAGAGAGAAGGCATAAATTATAAGTATCAGTAACAAAAAGGAACATCAACACAGAATTTATAAATATTAAAAAGATAAGGACAAGATATTAAAAATAAAATCGATAATTCCTATGAAATGAAAAAAATATGTAAAAATACAACTTACCAAAACCAATTTCAAGAAAATACACAAAATCCCATTACTCTCATGAATAATAAAGAAATTGTAACTTCATAATATCTCTCAATTCTTCACAATGAATTCTACCTAATACTTAAGGAAAAATAACATATTGATCTTACTTGAACTCTTCCAGGAATTAGAAAAGTAAGGAATGACACATTTCCCTACTTGTCTTATGAGGCCATTGTAAACTTTATACCAAAACCATCAAGGACATTACAAGAAAGGACTGCCATAGACCAAATCTCTTGTGAATTTTGCAAAAATCTCATGGAAAATATTAATGATATAAATCCAGAGTTTATAAGGAAATATATATCACAACAAAGTTGGGTTTATTCTAGGAAGGAAGAATAGTTTAACTTAAAAAGCAGTAATATAATTAATCCCATTAACAGAAAAATAGAATATATAATCATCACACTAGAGTTATAAAAATCTTTGATAACATTCCACACTTAATTCATATACAAAACTCTTAGAAAACTAGAATTGAAGGAAAATTACTTAATCTGACAAAGGTTTTTAAAAAAACTTTCAACACATGGTGTATCAATAGTGAAGTACTGAACGATTTTGAGACCAGAAATGAGACTAGGTTGTCTATATTACAATTCCTAATCAACCTTCTACTGGATATTTCCAGATAATAAATTAAGTCAAGAAAAAGAAATAGATCTTACAGACAATGAAAAGGAAGGAATTCATGTTTCATTATCCTATATAATAAAAAGGGTCACTATGATGCACACTGACCACCAGGGGGCAGACACTCAACATAGGACCTGCCCTCTGTTGGTCAGTGTGCTCCCACAGGGGGAGCGCTGCTCAGCCAGAAGCCTAGCTGACAGCTGGAGAGCAAAGTGGTGGTGGGCCTCTGAGGCAGTGCTAAGGATGTCCGACTGTGGCTTAGGCCCGCTTCCCGTGGGAAGCGGGCCTAAGCCCTCAGTTGAACATCCCCCAAGGGCTCCCGGACTGTGAGAGGGCACAGGCTGCCTGAGGAACCATCTCCCCAACCCCAAAGTGCATGGATGTCATGCACTGGGCCTCTAGTTTACACATAACACAGTTGTGTCTTTAGAAATTTTAAAAGCATTTACAAGTAATTTATTGGAATTAATAAATAAACTTAGCAAGTTTGCCAGATATAAGTTCGGTATATGTATCGGTCAGGGTTCTCTAGAGAAACAGAATTAATTGGATATATAGGAAGGGATTTTTTAAAAATTTAAATTCTTTATTGTTTAAAGTGTTACATATATCTAATTTCCCCCCCATTGACCTCTCCCTGCCCACTCCTGCCCCCCAGCATATGTCTTCACCCCCCTAGTGTCTATGTCCATTGGTTATGCGTATGTTCATGCATACAAGTTCTTTGGTTGATCTATTTCCCCCCACTCATCCCCTGCCTTCCCTCTGAGGTTTGATGGTCTGTTTGATGCTTCTATGGCTCTGTATCTATTTTTGTTAGCCAGTTTATGTTGTTCATTATGTTCCACAAATGAGCGAGATCATGTGCTACTTACTTTTCTCTGACTGGCTTATTTCCCTTAGCATAATGCTCTCCAGATCCATCCATGCTGTTGCTAATGGTAAGAGTTCTTTCTTTTTTACAGCAGTGTAGCATTCCATTGTGTAGATGTACCACTGTTTTTTAATCCACTCATCTGCTGATGAGCTCCTAGGCTGTTTCCAAATCGTAGCTATTGTAAATTGTGCTGCTATGAACATAGAGGTGCATATATTCTTTCTGATTGGTGTTTCTGGTTTCTTGGGATATATTCCTAGAAGTGGGATTGCTGGGTCAAATGGGAGTTCCATTTTTATTTTATTTTTTTGAGAAAACGCCGTACTGTTTTCTATAGTGGCTTCACCAGTCTGCATTCTAACCAGCAGTACACAAGGGTTCCTTTTTCTCCTCATCCTCTCCACACTTGTCTTTTGTTGATTTGTTGATGATAGCCATTCTGACAGGTATGAGATGGTTCCTCATTGTCATTTTGATTTGCATTTCTCAGACAATTAGTGACTTAGAGAATTTTTTCATGTGTCTCTTAGCCTTCTGTATGTCCATTTTCAAAAAGTATCTATGTAGGTAGGAAGGGATTTTTTTAATAAGAAATTGCCTTGGGCAATTAAGGAGATTGAAAATTTACAAGATCTGCCATTGGCAGACTGGGTGGAGACTCGGGAAAGCTGGTTGTAATTCAGACTGAGTCCAAAGGCCTGAGAATCAGGTCAGGCAAGAGCAGGAGAAGATTGATGTCCTAGCTCTAGCTATTATGCAGAAAGGGCTGAATTCTTCCTTCCTCTGACTTTTTGTTTTATTCAGGCCCTCAACGGGTTGGATAATGCCAACTTATGTTAGGGTGGGCAAACTGCTTTATTGGTCCACCTACTCAAATGATAATTTCATCCAGAAACACTTTCAAAGACACACCCAGAAATAATGTTTAGCCAAATATCTGGCAACCCTGTAATACAGTCCCCTTGACACATAAAATTAAACCTTAATATATATAATACAAAATGATTTGTATTTATAAGTATTAGCAACAAGCAGAATATAAAATGAAAATAATATTGGCATTAGTATAAAAATCATAAAATATCGAGGATTAAAATGAACAAAAGATGTGCAAGACTGCGCAAAGAAAGTTACAGAAATATTGAAAGAAATTAGCATAGAGCTAAATAAAAAGAGAATTCTACACTGAGTATGGATTGGAAGACTCTGCATTTTATTTTATTTTGATTTTAAGATCAATTTATTTTAGAAAATGTTAATAATACAGAATATAATATAAATTACCATATAACCTTGCTGTCCCAAAAAGTATGTATCATTTTCAGTTCTTTAGCAATGGTTTTCATATATGTATAAGCAGTTACTTTTTTTTTTGAGGAGACAGACAGTTTTTATTGCTGGCCTGCCCAGCAGAGCTTAGCTGGCCTCCAACCGGAGTTTCTTCCTGCTTTGGGGCTCTTCAGGCTCTGACTCTGAGCTGGAGTCCGAGGCCCTATAGAAGGCAGAGATGGCGCTGCCTTTGGCGTTGGAGAGGCTGTTGCTGACTGAGGAGGGGTAGTTGGTCTGCAGTTGGGCACTCGACCTCGCTTTCTCTAGTGCACGGACTTGCTGCTCCAGAAGAGCATTCTGCCGCTTGAGGTCATCAATATCTTGCTGGTATGTGTGGTTTTTCCTTTGCATATACTGGATATACTCTGTGATTTTGTCTAAAATTTGGGCGCGGGATGCCTTCTCTCCTTGGAGTGCTGGGACCAAGTCCCACAAACTGTGAAAGCTGTCTTTGATGTGGTCCCTACGCTTTCGTTCCAGTGCATTATGATGAGCCAGTTTGTCAGCCGCAGATTGAAACCTCGGTTGCTCTTCGTCACTCTCCACCTTGATGTCATCGGTATCGCTCATTTCCTACGGCCCAGGGAGCGAGCGGCCACTGCAGCAGAGGCAGGGAAGGGATAAGGGTGGAGGGGAGGGGGAAATCACTGACAACAAGCAAGTCCCCCCAACACACTCACTCACTCACTCACACTCACTCACTCACTCACTCACTTGCTCTCTCCCTCACTCACACACACACAGACCTGTATATGCAGTTACTTTCATCATTTGACAGTGCTGTGAGCTTTTTCTCATGCCATTAACAATTTTCTACAGCATCATTATATTTTATTTATTTTTATTTTATTAAAAAAATTTCCATCACCATTTACCCCCATACCCTCTTACACCTTTCCCCTTCTCCCCACCCCAAATCACCAAACTGTTGTCCATGTAATGAGTTCTTTCTTTTTTGCTCAATCACTTCACCATCCCCCCCCCATCCACCAGAGAAGTATTTGTGTGGATCTCTTTTTGTACTCTTCTATTCTATTGTTAGATTTTTAAGTATTTTTAATAATAAGAAATTGGTTTAATTATTATCACTTAGTAAAATATCTTGATTTCTGTAAATCATCAAATTTTGTTTTTCTACAAGATTTTCCATGCATTTTAAATATGTTCATTTTCCCCTAACTTTATCTCTGATTCTATTTTTATTATTATTATTATTTTTTAAATTTCTTTATTGATTAAGGTGTCACATATTATCCCCCCATTCCCATCCCACACCCCTCCCCACGCATGCCCCAACCCCCTATTGAACTTAACCGTTGGATAGGCTCATACGCATGCACACAAGTCCTTTGGTTGAACTCTCCCCCCTCCCCCCACCCTCCCCTATCCTCCCTCTGAGGCCCGATAGTCCGATTGATGCCTCCTTGTTTCTGGTTCTGTTCTTGTTCCTCAGTCTATGTTGTTCATCATTTCCCCTAGATGAGCGAGATCATATGTCACTAGATATATACTTATAAGAACTGAATGTGAGACGAGCAATAATAGTTATGCTGACAGGCAAATGAATCAGTCTGTAGTGAGTTTCTTTCTGGACCAACAGTTCTTTTGAGACCCAATTTCAATGTCCACCATTTCCTTATGTGTACATGTCAGCACTGACCCCTCAGCTCTGGATGGTGGACAAATGGTGGTAACGGAGGTCCGACTCCCTCTGGTTTGGTCTCGGCCGGACCCAGGGGCACGGCTTCACCCGGACTAAGGGGCACGTGGCCTCACCCAGACCCAAGGGGCGCGTGGCCTCACCTGGGCCTGGGACCCAGCCTCACCCGGATGGATCCAGGGGCACACGGCCTCACCCGGACCCAGGATCCGGCTTCACCCGTACCCAGGGGCGCAAGGCCTCACCCGGACCCAGGGGCACATGGCCTCACCCGGGCCCAGGGACCCAGCCTCATCCGGGTCCAGGGGCGCATGGCCTCTCCCAGACCCAGGGGCGCGTGGCCTCTCCCAGACCCAGGGGCACGTGGCCTCACCCGGGCCTATGTGCGCGAGGCCTCACCCGGATCCAGGGACACATGGCCTCACCCGGACCCAGGGGCGCTTGGCCTCTCCCAGACCCAGGGGCGCGTGGCCTCACCCGGACCTAGGTGCGCGAGGCCTCACCCGGATCCAGGGACACATGGCCTCACCCGGACCCGGGGGCGCGTGGCCTCTCCCAGACCCAGGGGCACGTGGCCTCACCCGGGCCTATGTGCGTGAGACCTCACCCAGATCCAGGGACACATGGTCTCACCCGGACCCAGGGGCACGTGGCCTCTCCCAGACCCAGGGGCACGTGGCCTCACCCGGGCCTATGTGCGCAAGGCCTCACCCGGATCCAGGGACACATGGTCTCACCCGGACCCAGGGGCACGTGGCCTCTCCCAGACCCAGGGGCGCGTGGCCTCACCCGGACCTAGGTGCGCGAGGCCTCACCCGGATCCAGGGACACATGGCCTCACCCGGACCCAGGGGCGCTTGGCCTCTCCCAGACCCAGGGGCGCGTGGCCTCACCCAGGCCTAGGTGCGCGAGGCCTCACCCGGATCCAGGGACACATAGCCTCACCCGGACCTGGGGGCGCGTGGCCTCTCACAGACCCAGGGGCATGTGGCCTCACCCGGGCCTAGGTGCGCGAGGCCTCACCCGGATCCAGGGACACATGGCCTCACCCGGACCCAGGGGCACATGGCCTCTCCCAGATCCAGGGGCACGTGGCCTCACCCGGACCTATGTGCGTGAGGTCTCACCCAGATCCAGGGACACATGGCCTCACCCGGACCCAGGGGCACGTGGCCTCTCCCAGACCCAGGGGCGCGTGGCCTCACCCGGGCCTAGGTGCGCGAGGCCATACCCGGATCCAGGGACACATGGCCTCACCTGGACCCAGGGGCGCTTGGCCTCTCCCAGACCCAGGGGCGCGTGGCCTCACCCAGGCCTAGGTGCGCGAGGCATCACCCAGATCCAGGGACACATGGCCTCACCCGGACCCGGGGGTGCGTGGCCTCTCCCAGACCCAGGGGCGTGTGGCCTCACCCGGACCTAGGTGCGCGAGGCCTCACCCGGATCCAGGGACACATGGCCTCACCCGGACCCGGGGGCGCGTGGCCTCTCCCAGACCCAGGGGCACGTGGCCTCACCCGGGCCTAGGCACGCGAGGCCTCACCCGGATCCAGGGACACATGGCCTCACACGGACCCAGGGGCGCGTGGCCTCTCCCAGACCCAGGGGTGCGTGGCCTCACCCGGGCACGGGACCCAGCGTCATCCGGGTCCAGGGGCACATGGCCTCACCCGGACCCGGCATCCGGCTTCACTTGGACCCAGGGGCACGTGGCCTCACCCAGACCCAGGGACGTGAGGCCTCACCTAGACCCAGAGGCGTGTGACCACACCCGAGCCCAGAGGCGCGCAACCTCGCCCGCACCCGGGTCCCAGCGGGGTTTCGTCTTCTTGATCCCAATTCCTGTTGGTCAATTCCCTCTCAGCAATTCCTTCGGCCATTTTCCCAGAGCTCCAGGATGGCCGCTGCAGAACTCGTTGGGCGGCGGCTCGGCGAAGCTCCGGTGTGCCTGGTGCACGGCGGCGGGCTGGTCCGGTGTCGCTGCGTCGGCCCTTGGGTCTGCAGCGGTGGCCGGTCGCTGAGCATGCGCACCTGGCCGCTTCCGGGGCATTGAGATTCTTGAAGGACTCGGAGGTCAGCAAGCGCGGAGTCTCCCACCCCATGTCTCCCAGGGGCTCGTCTGTCCATACTCGGCAGCCAGTGGAGCCGTCCCCTCAGCCGGAGACCACCGGGGGAACTGCGCCGAGCACGTTCCAGGCCGCCATTGTGTCGCCTGAGCCGTAGTTCCCAAAGTGTGGTCTTTGGGTCACCGGCATCAGCATCATCCCGCATACCCCTCTTTTATTCTAGTTGTAGAGCATCCACTCAGCCAGCCCTCCGGTGGTTCTGGATGGTGTCTGCTCTGCTCTCCCGTCGTAGTCTCAAAGTTGTTGTGGTAGGCAACAATCAGGCTTCCGCCCTATGCCTCCATCTTGGTCCTCCTTTGTATAGTTAAGTCTTGATTGTTGTTGGTGTCACTGGGAGGGCCCTCTTTGTCTATAAAGGAAGAGTTGCTGTGCAGGAGACACGTTTATGGGCCGGGTCTTGGTGCAGCAAGGCTTTGGCGCTCACTGAATCTGCCTGTTGAATGTGTCCCTTATGCACGTGGTTGAAATCTGGTGTCATCTCCCACAGACCACTAGATGCCCTCGTTTCTGGGTCTCCAATGGGGTGTAGATCAGCTACTGCCTGAGGCACTCAGCAGGGATTACAGCAAAATCTGTAGTTTCCTCCTCCTGTCTGAGTGGCCCTGGAGCAGACCGACTAGAACAGCAATTCATCTGGTCAAGCTGCCAGAGGGCAGGCCACCCACATGCACAAGCCATTGCTTGGAGCGCAGGTGCGCCTGCAAGACTTGTGGGGCGGGTCTTCAAAACGTGCGGGGAGGGTCCCAGGGCGGGGCGGGTCCCAGGGCGGGGCGGGGTCTTAGGGTGGGGCGGGGTCTCAGGGCACCAACAGGCCAAGGCACGGCGAACCGCAATGGCTGCGAGTCTGCTCCTTCTGCCTTCCACGTTTCTAAGCCCCCTCGTTCCGCACTCCAGCACAGCAAACACTGATTGCTGGGCGCACCTCCGCAAGAGTCCCGCCTCTCCCCGCAGGCGTCTGGGTCTCCCGCGCGTCCCCAGAAGCTGGATTTCAGGGTGATGGGGAGCTAATCTCCGCTAGGTTTGGAACAAAAGCCCCCTTCCCCTGCCACCAGCCCAACCCACGCACCTCCGCACCTCATCCCCTCTGATTTCGCTGGTTTCCTCTTCCCTCTTAGCTGTAAATCTACCATTCAGCCATCTCTCCTGTAGTTCTGGGTGGCAGACGCTCTGTCCTCCAGTCGTGCCCCTGAAATTGCTGTGCGGCGCAGTTCGCAGTTCATTTGTTTAACTTTGCCGCCTTCTTGGTTCTCCTCTGTCAAAATGGCTAAAGGACTTGAATATAAGATGGGAAATCCTAAGAATCCTCCAAGTCGGTGTTGGCGGCCTCCGGGGCCCCGAGGATCTCACTGGGCAGCTCGGCCAGGTCGGTGACGCGGATGAGCCCCTCCTGCAGAAAGATGGTCTCTTCCTTCACCGAGAGCCGCTGCGCCGAGTCCGCGGCTGCCACCACAGCAGCTACCGCGGCGCCCACGAGCCCATGGCCCCGGCTGAGGTGCTGACTGAGAGGAGCAGCCGCCCTGTCTGGGGAGATGCGAGCAGCAGTCGCCGCCCTCACCAGTCCATGTTTTAGTTGTATTTCTGAAACTGCCATGCGAGGCAACAGATCAGCCTTTCACCTCCGCCGCCATCTTTCTCCCATCGCAAAAAGGCATTTCTGATTCTAAATAATAATTCTAGTTGGCTTATTTTTTTATAGAAATTAACAACTGGACGCTAAATCTTACATAGAATTTCAAATGGCAACAGCATGGAAATTTCTTTCAACAATAATTTGTAATTTTCAGTGTACAGTGCTGCACTTCTTTGGTTAAAATTATTCCTACCTTGGTCAGCGTGGCTCAGTGGTTGAGCGTCAATCTATGAACCAAGAGATCAGGGTTCAATTCCCGGTCAGGGCACATGCCCAAGTTGCGGGCTTGATCCCCAGTGTGGGGAGTGCAGGAGGCAGCCGATCAATGATTCTCTCTCATCATTGATGTTTCTATCTCTCTATCCCTCTCCCTTCTTTTATGAAATCGATAAAAATATATTTTAAAAAATTATTCCTAATTACTTTATTCTTTTTGATGCAATTTTACATGCAATTGTTTTCCTTAATGTCATTTTCAAATTCTTCATTGCTAGTGTAGAGAAATGCAGCTGATTTTTACGTATTGATATTCCATCCTACAAGTTGCTAAACTCATTTATTAGCCCTAACAGCCATTTGTGATTAGGGGACTCCGGCAGGGCTAAGAGGACTGGGCGCTGCCATCTTGTGGCTTGGGCACCACCATTTTGTTGCAGAGTGATGGTTAATTTGCATATTACTCTTTTATTAAATAGGATAGGTTTCAGCTGTGGGTTTCTATGTTGCAAAATCTTTTTAATGCACTGTGTGCCAACAAATTCAAATCTTCTCCTGACACCATATATTAGGGCCCCATTCTCTCCCCACTCCCTTTCCTCCAACAACCACCACACTGCTGTTTGTGTTCACGAGTTTCAATTTTATATCCCACATATGAGGAAAATCATATGATTCTTAGCTTTCTCTGACTGACTTAACATAATGTTCTCAAGGTCTATTCATAGCATTGCAAATGGTGCTATTTCATCCTTTCTTGTGGCTAAGTAGTATTCCATTGTGTATGTGTACCACATCTTCTTTATCCAGTTCTCTATCACTGGACACTTTGGTTGTTTCCATGTCTTGGCCAGTGTGAATAATGATGAACATAGGGGTCCATACATCCTGTGAACACATGATTTTGAGCTTTTCTGGTATATACCCAGGAGAGGAATTGCTGGGTTGTATGGTAGCTCTATTCTCAATTTTTTGAGGAATCATCAGACTGCTTTCCATAGTGGTTGTATCAGTATACATTCCCACCAGCAGTGAATGAAGGTTCCCTTTTTCTGACAACATCTCCAACACTTATTACTTGTCTTGTTGATAATGACCAATCTGACAGGTGTGAGGTGGTATCTCACTGCTGTTTTGATTTGCATTTCCCTAATTGCCAGTGAGGTTGAACATCTTTTCATATATCTACTAGAGGCCTGGTGCACGAAATTCATGCACTGGGGTGGTGGTGGGGGATCCCTCAGCCCAGCCTGTGCCCTCCCACAGTCCAGGAGCCCTCAGGGGATATCCAACTGATGGCTTAGGCCTATTCCCCAGAGCGGGCCTAAGCTGTTAGTAGGACATCCTTAGCACTGCCGCGGAGGGGGGAGAGGCTCCCACAACTACCACTGTGCTTGCCAGCCATAAGCCTAGCTTCTGGCTGAGCAGCACTCCCCCTGTGGAAGTGCACTGACCACCAGGGGGAAGCTCCTGTGTTGAGTGTCTGCTCCCTGGTGGTCAGTGTGCATCATTAGCAACAGGTTGTTCCACTGTTCAGTATATTTGCATATTAACCTTTTATTATATAGGATTGGCTGTTAGTATGTCTTTTTGGAACAGGTGTATTTTCAAGCCTTCTGCCCAATTCTTGATTGGGTGGTTTGTTTGTTTGGCGTTGAGTTTTATGAGTTCTTTATATATTATGGAAATTAAACCTTTGTCAGAGCTACTGTTTGCAAATACCTTCCATTTGGTTGGCTGCCTCTTTGTTTTGTTGTCAGTTTCTTTTGCTGTGCAGAAGCTTTTTAGTTTGATAGAGTCCCATTCATTTACTTTTGCCTTTACTTTCCTTACATTTGTGGTTATGTTCATAAAATGTTCTCTACTACCAAGGTCCATAAGTTTGGTACCTATATTTTCTTCTATGTAACTTATTGTTTCAGGAATATATTTAGATCTTTGATCCATTTTGAATTAATTTTGTACATGGGGACAAACTGTAATCTAGTTTCATTCATTTGTATGTGGCTTTCCAGTATCCCCAGCACCATTTTTGAAGAGGCTATCTTTACTCCATTGTGCGTTTCTGGCTTCTTTGTCAAAATTACCTCCATATACATGTGGTTTCATAGCTCAAATCTCTATCCTATACCATTGATTTGTGTGGCTGTTATCTGCCAATACCATGCTTTTTTGATGATCATAGCTCTGTAGTATAATTTGAAGTCAGATAGTGTGGTACCTCCAGCTTTGTTCTTTTTTCTCAGAATTGCTTTGTCTATTCAGAGTCTTTTGTGATTCCATGCAAATATGATGATTTATAATTCTGTGTCTTTAAAAAATAACATTGGGATTTTGATGGGGATTGCATTAAGTCTGTATATTGCTTTGGGTAATATGGCCATTTTAACTATGTTGATTCTTCCAATCCATAAACATAGCATATTTTTCCATTTTGTTGTGCCTATTTCAATCTCTTTTAATAATGCTTTGTAATTTTCAGTATATAGGTCTTTCATGTTCTTTGTTCAGTTTATTCCTAGGTAATTTATTCTTTTTTATTTTTATTGCTCAGATTATTATAGATGTTCCTCTTTTTTCCCCCCATAGCTCACCTCCACCCGGTTCCCACCACACCCCAGGCCTCCGCCCCCTCCCCCTCCCACTGTCATTGTCCATAGGTGTAAGCTCTTTGTCCAATCTCTTCCTGCACATCCCACACCCTCTTACCCCCACCGAAATTGTCAGTCTGCTCCCTTTCTATGCTCCTGATTATATTACATTCACCAGTTTGTTCTGTTCATCAGATTTTTTATTCATTTGATTTTTAGATTCACTTGTTGATAGATATGTATTTGTTGTCACTTTGTTGTTCATAAATTTTTATCTTTACCTTTTTCTTCTTCTTCCTCTTATTAAAGAATACCCTTCAGCATTTCATATACTACTGGTTTGGTGGTGATGAACTCCTTTAGCTTTTTCTTGTCTGTGAAGCTCTTTATCTGATAGCTTTACTGGGTAGAGTAATCTTGGTTGTAGGTTCTTGCTATTCATCACTTTGAATATTTCTTGCCACTCCCTTCTGGCCTGCATAGTTTCTGTTGAGAAATCAGCTGACAGTCATATGGGTACTCCCTTATAGGTAACTAACTGTTTTTCTCTTACTGCTTTTAAGATTCTCTCTTTGTCTTTTGCCCTTAGCATTTTAATTATGATGTGTCTTGGTGTGGTCCTCTTGAGATTCCTCTTGTTTGGGGTTCTCTGCACTTCCTGATCTTGTAAGTCTATTTCTTTCACCAGGTAGGGAAAGTTTTCTGTCATTATTTCTTCAAATAGGTTTTCAATATCTTTCTCTCTTCTTCTGGCACCCCCATAATTCGATGGTTGGTATGCATGAAGTTGTCCCAGAGGCTCCTTACACTATCTTCATATTTTTGGATTCTTTTTTCTTTTTGTTCTTCTGGTTGGGTGTTTTTTGCTTCCTTGTATTTCAAATATTTGACTTGATTTCTGGGATCCTCTAGCCTCTTTATTTCAGTGAGTGTATGCTTAATTTCTGACTGCTCCTTTTCCATTTTTTTGGCATTCTGACTAAGATCCTTGAAGGTCTCACTAAGTTCCTCGGAGGTTTCTAGGATATTCATGAGTAACCTAATAACTGTGGTTTTGAACTCTATATCTAGTATTTTGCTTTCTTCCATTTCTTTCATTTGTGACATGTTTCTTTGTCTCCACATTTTGGCTGCTTCCTTGAGTTTGTTTCTATGTATTGGGTAGCTGCTAAGTCTCCTTGAGTTGATAGAGTGGCCTTGTGTAGTAAGTGTCCTATAGGGCCCAGTTGCTCAGCCTCCCCAATCACCTGAGGTGGACACTCTTGGTGCACCCCTTTGTGGGTTGTGTGCACAGTCTTGTTGTAGTTAAGCCTTGATTGCTGTTGGTGTCACTGGGAGGAATTGATCTCCAGGCCAATTGGCTGTGGGGACCAGCTGTGTCTGCAATGGAAAAGATGCTGTGCATGAGACAACCTTTTGGGGTAGGACTTGCTTCAGTGGGGCTTTGGTGCTCACTGAGTCTGCCCCTTGAGTGTGTCACTTATGGATGTGAAGAGTTGTAAACCAGTATGGTCTCATACTGACCACTGGGTACACTGGCTCTTGGATCTCCAAGGAGGTGCAAAGTCAGCTACTGCCTGGGGCTGCCAAGCAGGAGCGTCAGAGAGATCTGCAGATTCCTCCTCTTTGTATAGGGCTTGGAAGTGCTCAGACAAGGCCCAGCTTTGTAGCAAGGCAGGCTGCTGCTGATGGATTGATTGCTTTGGGGTTCCCTTACCCAGCTGCTGCCTGTTTGACAGGTTTTAGGCTGAGAAAGGACAGGTCATTAATATGCAAAAGCTGTAGCACACAGCTTGGGTGGGTTTGTAAATTGGGTGGGGTGTCAAGGAATCAACAGGGCTTGGCAAACATCAATGGCTGCCAGTCAGCCTTGCACCAGAGAGGTCTCCATATCCCTGCATCCCCACATCTCCACGTCCCCACCCAGTTACAGTGATTGTTGTGAGCACCTCTGAAAGAAAGCTGCCTTCGCGTTCCTGTCCCGATGTCAGATAGTCCAGTTTCTCCCCATATGTGCCTGGGTCCCCAGAGTGTCACCCAGAACTGGAGTTCAGAACAAGCTTGAGCTTGTATCTCCCTCCCAATTAAAAAAGTAGCACACCTGGGTGGTAGCCTGTTCTGCACCTCCTCACCTCCTACCAGTCTCAATGTTCTTTCTTCACCTCTCTAGTTGTAGAACTTCCACTCAGCCATCTTTCTCATACTTCTGGATGATAGTTGTTCTGATTTCTAGTTGCAATTTTTATGTGGTTGTGAGAGGCAGCAAGTATTGGTGTTTACCTATGCTGCCATCTTGGTTCTCCTTGGTAATTTATTCTTTTGGTTGCAATTGCAAAAGGATTTTTATTAAATTTGTTTTTCTGAAGTTTTGTTGTTATTATACAGGAAGGCAGTAGATTTTTTGCACATTGATATTGTATCCTGCAACTTGATTGTATTTGTTTTTTGTTTCTAATAGTGTTTTTTTAATAGAGTCTTTAGAATTTTCTATATACAGCATCATGTCATCCACAAAAAGTGAGAGTTTTACTTCTCCATTCCTTATTTAGATGCCTTTAATTTATTTCTCTTGCCTTATTGCTTGGCTAGGACTTCCAGCACTGTGTTGAATAAGAGTGGTGAGAGTTAACATCATTGTCTTACTCCTGATCTTTGAGGAAACGTTTTCAGGTTTTCGCCATTGATTATTATATTAGATGAGGGTTTATCATAGATGGCCTTTATTATGTTGAAGTACTTTCCTTCCATTCCTATTTTATTGAGTGCTTTAATCATAAATGGATGTTGTATCTTATCAAATGCTTTTTTCTGCATCCATTGGTAAGATCATATTATTTTTATCCTTTCTTTTGTTAATGTGGTGTATTGTGTTGATTGATTTGTGTATGTTGAACCGTCCTCGTGTCCCTGGAATGGCACCCATTCTGTTGTTATGTATTGTTTTTTGGATGTACTAATATATTCAATTTGGTAGTATTTTCTTTAGGATTTTTGCATTTGTATTCATTAGATTTATTAGTCTATAGTTTTCATTTCTTTGTGTTAACTTTGTCAGATTTTTGGTATAAGGGTTATATTGGCCTCATAGAATGTGTTAAGAAGTATTGCCTCTTCTTCAATTTTTGGGAAGATTTTGAGAAGTGTAGGTTTTAAATTTTCTTTGAGAAGGAAGAAAAAGATGGCTGCTGATGGGAAAGCAGACTGCAAGATAGTATGTGAGTGAGAGAATGAGAGTGTGTGGACGTACAGGGAGTGTATATTTGTGGGTGAGGGACAGCTATACTCCAAGGGACTGTTGGGGACTGCGCACCAAGCTCCCCTGACCGGGCAGCCTCCAGTGCTGCTGAAATCTCTCCCAGAGCAACCGACTCTGCCCTGGAGACTACACCATCTTGAAGGGGAGAGGGGCTGTTATCGGAAGCCTATAAATGCCAGGACTCTACAACCACAACACCTAGGGAACAGCTGCGAACCTGGGAATACCAGATCTCAAGCAGCACTAATACACAGACTTGGATGAACTCTGCACCTTCTCTCAGAAAGGTCAGATTTTGCCTAGGAAAAGTGAGGTCTGTGATCCAGGCTGGAGAGAGAAATGAGCACAACAGGATCTAGAGGTTCAGGGGAAGTCTGTGCCCCACAAAATCTGTGGCCGTCAGGCCTAGTGTGATCCGCGAATGTGGAAAGGGATTTGCAGGGCTACTAGCAGAAGGGAACTCTAAAAATCAACTCATAGCTGGACTGGGCACAAAAAGGCAGCCTGAAAAAAATTTTAAAAATATACTTTACTGATTTTTTACAGATAGGAAGGGAGAGGGATAGAGAGCTAGAAACATTGATGAGAGAGAAACATTGATCAGCTGCCTCCTGCACACTCTGCACTGGGTATGTGCCCGCAACCAAGGTACGTGCCCTTGACCAGAATTGAACCTGGGTCTGCAGGCCGACACTCTATCCACTGTGCCAAACCGGTTAGGCTGCAGCCTGAAATTTTAACAGTGTACTGGCTGCTTTGTGCCAGGGGAAAAAAGACACACACAGAGATGTTCACAGAGTTGCACGCAGTGCCAGAGGGTAAAAGTCACAAGTTTGTGCACTTACTCTGGCTCTTTTTTTCTCTTTAAGTCCTTGCTTTTGATTACTAAGCCCAGTACATAGGATCACCCAATTGGGGACACTCTAAGAGACTGCAGGAGAAAGTTGTTTTTGTGGAACCTGGGGATCAGAGAGGGGAGGAACGGTCAGAGAAACAGCTCTGGGGCAGTCCATTCTCCCAAACCAGTATTAAGGGCGACAGGGCAAACAAAAGGTAAATACTGGCTATAGAGGACTTATAGCCCTGGAGGTCAATCCAGAAACACTGCCACCCAGGGGTTGAATCACAAGTTGACTCTTGTGTAAATACAAATAAAGGTGTCTAAGAAACAAAGAAATACTGCCTGCTGGAAAATCAGGACTGTGGCTTACAACACAGAGGAGCAGTGGAACACAGGGAACTTCAATACTGTCCTGACTACTGGACAGGAAACAGGCATGCCAAACAGAACAGTAGAGGAAGTGAATGACCTTCACTACTGCACATTTTTATTTTTTCATCTTTTAAGAAACTAATTTTTTTCCTCACTTGATTTTACCTTTTTAATTATTATATTTTTAATCAGTATTATTACTACTACTATTATACTTTTTTTTAAAGTGTCATTTTACTTTCTCTTTATTTTATTTTATTTTACTTTGGGATTAGTGTTCTACATTCTATTTTCATTTTTCCTTTAGCATCATTTTACTATATCTCAACTTTACCTGTATGCCAACACTCTCTTCCTCACTTTTCCACTTTTGTTGTCCTGTTTCTCTTACCCTAGTGCTGCTTTGGATTTTCCCTATTCATTCTTTTTACCCCTATTAAAAATTCACCCTACTTATATATCTAATTTCAGATCCCCTGCTCTAAGTCCATACACACATCTCTCTTCTCTTCACTATCCAAATTTTTTCTCTCTGTCCTTGTTTTGTTTGTTTTTGTTGTTGTTATTGTTTTTTGTTTTGTTTTGTTCTAGGTTTTTTGTTTTATTTATTTATTTTTTTGCCTTGCTTTATCTCTGTCCTATTGTTGTTTGGTTGATTGTTTATTAGATTGGTATTTTTTTTTTTTGCTTGTTTGTGAGATTGTTTCTCTTTTTGGTTTTTGTTTTGTTTATTTTTTTGCTTCTGTTATTCCTCTCCTCGCTTGTTATTAGTTGTTGTTTATGGATTGCATTCAGCTCTGGGTGTTTGTTGTTTGCATTTTTTGGGATAAGTGGTTGTTCTATTGGAGTTTTCTCCCCACAAAAATAGTTTTATCCCCCTTATTTTTTATTCTCTTTCTTTTCTCTCTCACTTTTTTACTTTTCTCACCATTTTTGCACTCTTTTTTTTTTTTTCTTCTTATCCCCTAATTCTCTTTTCTCTGGTGGTCACCTTTATTTGGGGTTATTAGTATCATGAATACATTTGTGTTCAGTGTCTTGTGCATGGTGCCTTGTTGTGATGTATTTTGTGCCTTTAATTCAATGCAGGATAGAGACAGCTACATAACCAGATAACTGGAGAAGAGAGATCATGGAGAGACAAAGAAATAGTCCACATATTAAAGAAAAGGAGGCATCACCAGAAAAGGAAGTAAATAAAATGGAGGCAAGCAATATGTCAGAGAAAGAATTCAGAGAAATGGTCATAAAGTTGCTGAAAAGAATAGAAGACAAATTCAACAATATGTGTAAGAACCAAGAGGAAATGAAGAAGAACCAAGAAATAATGAAAAATGACATCGCCTCTATAAAGATCTCAATAGAAAACATCAACAGTAGACTAGAAGAAGCAGAGGACCGCATAAGTGAGCTAGAAGACAAGGTAGAAAAAATACACAAGCAGAGCAGCATCTAGAAAAAAAACTTTAAAAATAGGAGGAGAGCCTAAGGGAACTGTGGGACAACATGAAAGGGAACAACATCAACATAATAGGGGTGCCAGAAGGAGAGGAAACTGAGCCAGGAATAGAAAACCTGTTTGAAGAAATAATGACAGAAAACTTCCCTGATATAGGGGAGAAAAAACTCACACAAATCCAAGAAGCTCACAGAGTCCCAAACAAAATGAACCCCAAAAGACCAATGCCAAGGCACATTATAATCAAAATGGCAAACACCAATGACAAAGTAATAATCTTAAAAGTGGCCAGAGAAAGACAGAAAGTTACCTACAAAGGATCCCCCAACAGATTAGTGACTGATTTCTCAACAGAAACATATCAGGCCAGAAGGGAATGGAATGAAATATGCAAAGTCATGCAAAGGAAGGGTCTTAATCCAAGAATACTATACCCAGCAAGGCTATCAATCAAAATTGAGGGGGAAATAAGGAGCTTCACAGACAAAAAAGGACTAAGGTAGTTTATTGCCACCAAACCAGCAATGTAAGAAATGCTAAAGGGTCTACTGTAAAAAGAAGAAATAGGAAGCCAAGAAGGGACACAGGCATAAAGAAAAAAATGTGACAAACAAGTACCTATCAATAATAACTTTAAATGTAAATGGATTAAATGCCCCAATCAAAAGACTTAGGGTAGCTAAGTGGATAAGAAAACATGATCCATATATCTGCTGTCTACAGGAAACCCACCTCAGAAAAACGGACTCACACAGACTGATGTTAAAGGGATGGAAAAAGATTTTTCAGGTGAATGGAAATGAAAAAGAAGCTTGGGTAGCAATACTTATATCTTACAAATTAGATCTCAAAGTGAAGGACATAACAAGAGATAAGGAAGGCCACTTCATAATACTAAAGGGAGCAATCAAACAAGAAGAAATAACTCTAGTAAACATATACACACCCAATATAGGAGCACAAAAATACATAAAAAAAAAAAACTTCTGGAGGCTATCAAGGGAGAGATTGACATCAATACAATCATAGTAGAAGACTTTAATACCCAACTATCAACATTGAACAAATCCTCTAAACAACAACAACAACAACAACAAAAAAAAACAGCAAAGAAACATCAATCCTAAATGACTCACTAGACCAGATGGAATTAATTGAAATCTTCAGAACACTTCACCCCAAAGCCACAGAATATACATTTTTCTCAAGTGCAGATGGGTCATTTTCAAAGATAGACCATATATTGGGTCACAGGCAAAGTCTCTTCAAATTCAAGAAGATAGAAATCATATCAAGTATCTTCTCAGATCACAATGGCATAAAACTAGAAATCAACTACAATAAAAATAATAAAAAAAAAATCAAACACTTGGAGGCTAAATAGCATGCTATTAAACAATGACTGGGTTACCAGAGAGATCAAAGAGGAAATAAAAAGCATCATCGCAACAAACAACAATGAAAACACAACAATCCAAAATCTATGGGACACAATGAAAGCAGTCTTGAGAGGGAAGTTCATAGCTCTACAACCCTACTGCAAAAAAACAAGAAACAATGGTAATAAATTACCTAACCCTACAACTCAAAGAGTTAGGAAAAGAGCAACAAGAAAAGCCCAGTGTAAGCAGAAGGAAAAAAATAATAAGAATCAGAGTGAAGATAAATGAAATAGAGACCAAAAAAACAATACAAAAGATCAACAAAACCAAGAGCTGGTTCTTTGAAAGGATAAACAAGATCGATGAACCGCTAGCCAGGCTCACCAAGAAGCAAATAGAGAGGACCCAAATAACAAAATCAGAAATGAAAGAGGTGAAATAACAACAGACCCCACCGAAATACAAAGGATTGTTACAAAATACTACGAACAACTCTATTCCAACAAAAAGGACAACCTAGATAAAGTGGATATATTCCTAGAGAAATATAAGTTTCCAAAACTCAATCAAGAAAAATTAAAAAAAACCTGAATAGGCCAATAGCAACTGAAGAAATTGAAACAGTGATCAAAAATCTTCCAGCAAACAAAAGCTCTGGTCTGGACGGCTTTACAGGGGAGTTCTACCAAGCATTCAAAAAAGGACTAAAACCTATCCTCCTCAGACTATTCCAAAAAATTCAAGAGGAAGACACACTTCCAAGCTCTTTCTATGAAGCAAGCATTACCCTAATCCCAAAACCAGATAAAGACACCACAAAAAAGAGAACTACAGTCCAATATCCCTGATGAACATAGATGCTAAAATCCTCAACAATATTCTACCAATTCGGATTCAGCAATACATTAGAAACATACACCATGACCCAGTGGGATTTATTCCAGGGATGCAAGGATGGTACAATATCCGCAAATCAATAAATGTGATACATCACATGATCTCACTCATTTATGGATAATAAAGAACATTATAAGATGATGAACAAAAAGATAGATACAGAGGCAGAGAAGCATGGAACAGACTGTCAAATTACAGCTGGAAGGCTGAGGAGTGTTGGGAGGGGGGGCAGTAAGAGATCAACCGAAGGACTCGTATGCATGTATATAAGCATAACCAATGGACACAATACACTGGGGGTAGGGTGGGGTGAGGTCTTGTGCCGGGGGGTACGGGAGGCTGGGGGGGGGGAAGAAATAAACCTACGTTTCTATGAAAAAAAATTTATTTGAACGTTTGGTAGAATTCACTGGATAAGCCATCTGGTCCTGGACTTTTGGATTTTGGGAGTTTTTTGATGGTTCTTTCAATTTCCTCACTCCTGATTGGTTTATTTAGATTTTCCAATTCTTCATAATTTAGTCCAGAAAGGTTATATATTTCTTCTAGGTTATTGAATTTGGTGGCACATAGTCTTTCATAATATGCTGGTATGATCCATCGTATATCTGTGATGTCTATGGTGCCTTCTCTCTCATTTCTGATTTTGTTTATATGGGTCTTTTCCCTTTTTTCATTAGTGAGTCTAGCCAGGGGTTTGTCAATTTTATTAATCTTTTCAAAGAACCAGCTCCTCATTTTATTAATTTTTTGTAGTCTTTTTGTTCTCTATTTCATTCAATTCTGCACTAATTTTTATCATTTCCTTCCTTCTGCTGACTTTGGGTTGCTTTCATTCTTCTTTATTTTTTTAAAGTTGTGATGTTAGGTTGTTTACTTGGGGTTTCTCTTATTTCTTGAGATAGGCGTGTAATGATATAAACTTCCCTCTTATTATTGCTTTTGCTGCATCCCAGAAGTTTTGATATTCTGTATTGTTATTATCATTTGTCTCTACCTATCTTTTGAGCTCATCTTTTATTTCTTCTTTGACCCAGTCATTTTTTTAGTAGTATGTTGTTTAATCTCCATGTATTTGTGGGTTTCTTCTTCCTTTTTGCAGTTAATTTCTAATATCAAGGCATCATGGTCAGAGAATATGCTTGGTATAATTTCAATCTTCTTGAATTAGTTGATGGTAATTTTGGGACCCAAAATATGGTCTGTCCCTGAGAATGTTCCATGTGTGCTGGAGAAGAATGTATAATCTGATGTTCTAGGATGAAAGGTTCTATAATTGTCAATGATGTCCATTTAGTCTACAGTTTCATTTAAGACTGCTTCTTTTTTCTTTTTTATTAATTTTTTCTTTATTAAGGTATTACATATGCATCCTTATCCCTCCATTGCCCTCCCCCACTCCTCCACTCATGCCCTCACCCGCCTGGTGTCTGTGTCCATTGGTTAGGCTTATATGCATGCATACAAGTCCTTTGGTTGGTCTCTCCCCCTTACCCCCATTCTCCTATACCTTCCCTCGAGGTTTGACGGTCTGATGGATGCTTCTCTGTTTCTGGATCTGTTTTTGTTCATCAGTTTATGTTGTTCATTATATTCCACAAATGAGTGAGATCATGTGATATTTTTCTTTCTCTTACATTGGTTCTTTTTCTTTGTGTTTCTGTCTGTTGTTTTTGTTTGGTAGTATTCCATACTTATTTCCTCTTTTTTAAAAGCTATGTGTCCTAGTTTGGAAATTTTTGTGTGTGGTTACCATTAGGTGTATAAGAATAAATTTGCATATATACCATAGTTTTATTTTCTTTTGAGTTCATATGATCTTCATCATCCTTTGCCAGTTCAGACCATTACCCCCTCCCCTTTTATGTTTTTGTTGTCACAAATTATCCCTGTTTATGCTGCAAGTTTTTTTTGGTGATCTTACTCTTAGTGTTGTGACTTTATGTTCTGTGTTTCAGGTAACTCCCTTGAGTATTTCCTGCAATGAAGGCTTTCTGGTGATAAAATCCCTCAGCCTTTGTATGTCCAGGAAAAATTTTATTTCTCCTTCATATTTAAAGGATAATTTGCTGGGTATATTATTCATGGTTGGTAATTTCTCTTTTTTCAGATGTTTGAATATTTCTTTACACTCTTCCGGCTTGCAGAGTTTCTGTGGAGAAGTTAGATGAAATTCTGATGGGTTTTCCTTTGTAGGTCACTTCCTTCTTTTCCTTGGCTGATTTGAGAATTTTTTCTTTTTTTAAAATTTATTTTATTGTTTAAAGTATTACAAAGAGTAGTACATATGTTTACTTTTTTCCCCCCATTGACTTTCCACCGGCCTCCCCAATACCCTGCATATGCCCTCCCCCCTCCCCCCAGTGTCTTGCGTCCATTGGTTATGCTTACATGCATGCAAACAAGTCCCATGGTTGATCTCTTACTTCCCTCCCCAACCCTCCCAGCATTCCTGCTGTAGTTTAACAGTTTGTTCAATGCTTCTCTGCATTTGTATCTATTTTTGTTCATAAGTTTATAATGTTCTTTATCATCCATAAATGAGTGAGATCATGAGGTATTTTTCTTTCACTGACTGGCTTATTTCACTTAGCATAATGCTCTCCAGTTCCATCCATGCTGCTGCAAATGGTAAGAATTCCTTATTTTTCACAGCAGTGTAGTATTCCGTTGTGTAGATGTACCACAATTTGCTAATCCACTCACCTGCTGATGGGCATTTAGGCTGTTTCCAAATCTTAGCTATGGTGAATTGTGCTGCTATGTACATAGGGGTGCATATATCCTTTCTGACTGGTGTTTCTAGTTTCTTGGGATATATTCCTAGAAGTGGGATTACTGGGTCAAATGGGAGCTCCATTTTTAGTTTTTTGAGGAAACTCCATACTGTTCTCCACAGTGGCTGCACCAGTCTGCATTCCCACCAGCAGTGAAGAAGGGTTCCTTTTTCTCCACATCATCTCTAGCACTTGCCATTAATTGATTTGTTGATGATAGCCATTCTGACAGGTGTGAGATGGTACCTCATTGTTGTTTTGATTTGCATCTCTCAAATGATTAGTGACTTTGAGCATGTTTTCTTATGTCTCTTGGCTTTCTGAATGTCCTCTTTCAAAAAGTGTCTATTTAGGTCCTTTGCCCATTTTTTGATTGGATTGTTTACCTTCCTTTTGTTAAGTTGTATGAATGCTCTGTAAATGTTGGAGATTAAACCATTATCAGAGATGACATTGGCAAATATGTTCTCCCATGCAGTGGGCTTTCTTGTTGTTTTGTTGATGGTTTCTTTTGCTGTGCAGAAGCTTTTAATTTTGATGTAGTTCTTTCTGTTTATTTTCTCTTTAGTTTCCATTGCCCTAGGAGCTGTATCGGTGAAGATATTGCTATGGCAAATGTCTGCTATTTTGCTGCCTATGGCTTCTTCTAAGATTTTTATGGTTTCTCATCTTACATTTAAGTCCTTTATCCATTTTGAGTTTATTTTTGTGTATGGTGTAAGTGGTGGTCTAGTTTCATTTTTTTTGCAACTATCTGTCCAATTTTCCCAACACTATTTATTGAAGAGACTGTCTTGTCTCCATTGTATGCTCTTGCCTCCTTTGTCAAATATGAATTGAGCATACTGGTTTGTGTTGATTTCTGGGTTTGCTGTTCTGTTCCACTGGTCTATATGCCTGTTCTTGTGCTAGTACCAGGCAGTTTTGAGAACAGTAGCTTTGTAGTATAGCTTGATATCTGGTATTGTGATCCCTCCAACATTGTTCTTCATTCTCAAGATTGCTGCAGCTATTCAGGTTCTTCTTTTTTTATTATTCTAGATGGATTTTTGGAGAATTTGTTCTAGGTCTTTGAAGTATGCCGTTGGTATTTTAATGGGGATTGTGTTGAATTTTTAAATTTGCTTTGGATAATATGAACATTTTATTTTATTTTATTTTTTATTTATCTTTTTTTAGTATCTCTCTATATATTTTTAATTGTTTTCTTTTTTTAATTTAATAAATATTTATTGTTCAGATTATTACAATTGTTCCTCTTTTTTCCCCCCATAGCTCCCCTCCACCTATTTTCACCCCACCCTCTGCCCTTACCTCCCCCCCCACTGTCCTCATCCATAGGTGCATGATTTTTGTCCAGTTTCTTCCTGCACCCCCCACACCCCTTACCCCTTGAGAATTTTCAGTCAACTCCCTTTCTATGTCCCTGATTTTATTATATTCACCAGTTCATTCTGTTCATCAGATTTTTAATTCACTTGATTTTTAGATTCACTTGTTGATAGATATATATTTGTTGTTCATAATTTTTATCTTTACCGTTTTCTTCTTCTTCCTCTTCTTAAAGAATACCTTTCAGCATTTCATATAATACTGGCTTGGTGTTGATAAACTCCTTTAGCTTTTTCTTATCTGTGAAGCTCTTTATCTGACCTTCAATTCTGAATGATAACTTTGCTGGGTAGAGTAATCTTGGTTGTACGTTCTTGCTATTCATCACTTTGAATACTTCTTGCCACTCCCTTCTGGCCTGCATAGTTTCTGTTGAGAAATCAGCTGACAATCGCATGGGTGCTCCTTTGTAGGTAATTAACTGTTTTTTTCTTGCTGCTTTTAACATTCTCTCTTTGTCTTTTGCTCTTGGCATTTTAATTATGATGTGTCTTGGTGTGGTCCTCTTTGGATTCCTTTTGTTTGGGGTTCTGTGTGCTTCCTGGACTTGTAAGTCTATTTCTTTCACCAGGTGGGGGAAGTTTTCAGTCATTATTTCTTCAAATACGTTTTCAGTATCTTGCTCTCCCTCTTCTTCTGGCACCCTCATTATTCTGATGTTGGTACGCTTGAAGTTGTCTCAGAGGCTTCTTACACTATCTTCAAATTTTTGGATTATTTTTTCTTTTTGCTTTTCCAGTTGAGTGTTTTTTTTGCTTCTTTGTATTTCAAATCTTTGACTTGCTTCTTGGGATCCCCTAGTCTGCTGTTGGGTCTCTGTATATTTTTTATTTCAGTCAATGTATGTTTAATTTCTAGTTCGTCCTTTTTCATATCCTTGAGGGTATCGCTAAATTTATTGGCCTTTTCTAGGAAATTCTTGAAAAACCTTATAACTGTGATTTTGAACTCCATATCCAGTCGTTTGTTTTCCTCCATTTCTTTCATTTGTGATCTGTTTCTTTGTCTCTGCATTTTCGCTGCTTCCCTGAGTTGGTAGGGTAGCTTTGTGTGGTAGGTGTCCTATATGGCCCAGTGGCTCGGCCTCCCCAGTTACCTGAGGTGGACACTCTTGGTGCACCACTTTGTGGACTGTGTGTACAGCCTTATTGTAGTTAAGTCTTGATTGTTGTTGGTATCGCTGGGAGGAATTGACCTCCAGGCCAATTGGCTGTGAGGATCAGCTGTGTCTATGCCGGGAGAACTTCTGTGCTAGAGACAGCCTTATGAGACAAGAGTTGCAAAATTGCAAAAGCCTGTGTGCTCAGCTTGGATGGGGCAGAGTCTCAGGGTTGAGCAGACAGTCTTGGCTTCCCATCATCCCTGCCCTGTGAGGCCCCTGGGTCTCAGTGTCCCTCGGTAATCACTGCAAGCACCTCTAAGAGTAAGCCGCCCTCGAGTTTCACCCGCTGCCAGACAGTCCAGTTTCTCCTCCAATGAATCTGGATTCCCAGATTCTCGTCTGGAACTGGAGTTCAGTGCAGTGGCAAGCTTCCATTTCCCACCCACTAGAGAAAGCCAGCGCCACATTCAGCAGTCAGTCCTCTCTTTGCGCACTCGCACGCGCGCCTCCAGACCTCTGCCTTTTGCGGGTCCCCTGAGTTTCCGCCTGACAGTCCAGATTGCCCCCGTATAAGCCTGGGTCCCCAGGGTCTCACCCGGAACTGGGGTTCAGTGCAGTCGGAACTGGAGTTCAGTGCAATCAGGAGCTTTTGTCTCCTTCCCGCTAGAGAAAGCCAGCCAGGCACTCAGCCACCCGCGCGTGTGTCTCTGTACCTCAGCCTTTTGCATCTCCTCTGATTCTCCGTGTGCTTTCCTCTTTCCTTCTAATTATAGAATTTCCACTCAGCCAGCTTTCCTGTGGTTCTGGATGATGTTCGTTTTGTCTTTTAGTTGTAATTTTGAAATTGTTGTGCAAGGCAGCAGTTTAGGTGTTTACGCTATGCCACCATCTTGGTTTCTCTCAATATGAACATTTCAATGATGTTGATTCTACCAATCCATGAACATGGTATATTCTTCCATTTGTTCATGTCTTCTCTCTCTTTCTTTAGCATCCTGAAATTTTCTGAGTACAGGTCCTTTGTCTCCTTGGTTAAGTTTATTCCTAGGTATCTTAATTTTGTTGCAATGGTAAATGGGGGTGCTTTTTAAATTTCTCTTTCTGTGAGTTCATTATTGGTGTATAGAAAATCCATAGACTTCTGGGTGTTAATTTTGTATCCTGCTACATTGCTGAATTAATTTATTAAGTCTAGTAGTTTTTTGATGGAGTTTTGGGGTTTTCTATGAACAATATCATGTCATCTGTGAATAAGGACAGTTTTACTTCTTCTTTTCCACTTTGGATGACTTTTATTTCTTCTTCTTGTCTGATTGCAATGGCTACTGCTTCCAGTACTATGACGAACAGGAGTGGTTAGAGTGGGCATCCCTGTCTTGTTCCTGTTCTTACGGGAATTGGTTTTAGTTTTTGCCCAGTGATTATGATGTTGGCTGTGGGTTTGTCATATATGGCTTTTATTATGTTGATGTATGATCCTTCTATTCCCACCTTGCTGAGAATTTTTTTCAAGAAAGGGTGTTGAATTTTGTCAAATGTTTTTTCTTCATCATAGGATATGATTATATGGTTTTTTTATCTCTCAGTTCGTTTATGTGGTGTATCAAATTTATTGATTTGTGGATATTTTACCATCCTTGCATTCTTGGAATAAATCCCACTTGGTCATGGTGTATTATCTTTCTAATGTAATGCTTGATTCGATTTACTAGAATTTTGTTGAGGCTTTTGGCATCTATGTTCATGATGGATATTGGCCTGTCATTTGCTTTCTTTGTATTGTCTCTATCTGGTTTTGGGATTAGGGTAATGCTGGCTTTGTAGAAAGAGCTTAGAAGTGCTCCTTCCTCTTGAATTTTTTTTAAGTAGTCTGAGGAAGATAGGTTTTATTTCTTCTTTGAATGCTTGATAAAATTCCCCTGTAAAGCCATCTGTTCCAGGGCCTTTGTTTGTTGGAAGTTTTTTTTATTACTGCTTCAATTTTCTCTATAGTTTTCGGCCTATTCAGATTTTTTTTTTATTCCTCCTGGTTGAATTTTGGTAGGTCATATTTTCCTAGGAATATGTCCATTTCTTCAAGGTTGACCAGTTTGTTGGAGTAGAGTTGCTCATAGTATTTATTAATGATTCTTCGTATTTATTTGGTGTCTGTTGTTATTTGACCTCTTTCATTTCTGATTTTGTTTATTTGGGTCCTCATTCTTTGCTTCTTGGTGAGCCTGGCTAGAGGTTCATGAATCTTGTTTATCCTTTCGAAGAACCAGCTCTTGTTTTCATTGATCTTTTGTATATATATATATTTTTTGGTCTCTATGCCATTTATTTCCGCTCTAATCTTTATTATTTCCTTCCTTCTGATCACACTGGGCTTTTCTTGTTGCTCTCTTTCTAATTCTTCAAGTTTCAGAGTTTGATGGTTTATTACCAGTTTTTCTTGTTTTGTGAGATAGGCCCATAATGCTATGAACTTCCCTCTCAGGACTGTTTTCACTGTGTCCCAACGATTTTGGATTGTTGTGTTTTCATTATCGTTTGTTTCCAGGATGTGTTTTATTTCTTCTTTGATCTCTTTGGTAACTCACTCATTGTTTAATAGTGTGCTATTCAGCCTCCAATTGTTTGAATTTTTGTGATTGTTTTCACTGTAGTTGATTTCTAATTTTATGCCATTGTGATCTGAGAAGATGCTTGATATGACTTCAATCCTCTTGAATTTGGAGAGTCTTTGCCTGTGTACCAATATGTGGTCTATCTTTGATAATGTCCCATGTGTGCTTGAGAAGATTGTATATTCTGTAGTTTTGGGGTGGAGTGTTCTAATGACGTTGATCGATTAAGTCCATCTGATCTAGTGAGTCTTTTAGGATTGATGTTTCTTTGTTAATTTTTTGTCTAGAGGATTTATCCAGGGATGTTAATGGGGTATTAAAATCTCCTACTATGACTGTGTTGCTGTCAAGCTCTCCCCTGATATCTTCCAGAAGTTTTTTCAAAAATGTATTTGGGTGCTCCTGCATTGGGTGCATAAATGTTTACCAGAGTTATTTCCTCTTGTTGTATCAATCCTTTTAGAATTATGAAGTGGCCTTCCTTGTCTCTTGTTATGGTCTTCACTTTGAGGTCTATTTTGTCAGATATAAGTATTGCTACCCCAGCTTTTTTTTTCCATTTCCATTTGCCTATTCGATGTTTTTCATCCCTTCACTTTCAGTTTTTGTGAGTCCCTTGTTCTGAGGTGGGTCTCCTGTAGACAGCATATATATGGGTCATGTTTTCTTATCCATCCAGTCACTCGATGTCTTTTGATTGGAGCAGTTAATATATTTACATTTAATGTTATTATTGCTGTAGCCATTTCTTTACTTTATGCCTGTGTTCCTTCCTCCCTTTTTATTTCTTCTTTTTACAGCATTCCATTTAGCATTTCTTGCATTGCTGGCTAGGTAGTGATAAATTCCCTTAGCCTTTTTTTTTTTTTTTTTTTGGTCTGTGAAGCTCCTGATTTCCCCTTCAATTTTGATTGACTTTCTTGCTGGAGAGAGTATTCTTGGACTTTGCATCACTTTGTATACTTCCTTCAATTCTCTTCTAGCTTGATGTGTTTCTGTTTAGAAATCATTTGATAATCTGTTGGGGGATCTGTAATGGTCGTTACGACCCTGGCTCTTTATTATATAGATATCACTAACTTTTTTCTCCTTCTGGTTGGCTTTGTTTTCTATAGTCGTGGTTTACTCTTAAACTCTTTGATTGCATGCTTCATTTCTAGGATTTCTGATTTTTTTTTTAGTTTCAATCTCTTTGGTAACGTACTAATTTTGTTCATTGATTTTTTTTTTCTGGGTGCACTGAATTGCCTGCCATTATTTTCTCTCGCATCTTGTTGAGTATTTTCAGAACTGCAATCCAATCTTGAGATCTTTGTAATTTATATCACATATTTCTATGTGTTCCAGCTTGTTTTCTGGGGCTTTTCATTTTCTTTCTGATCACCCTGTTACTGTGGTTATCCATAGTATTTGATGTTCTTCTTTGTCTGGAATGCATATCTGCCTATATTAATGGTCTTCTATATCTCCTTTCTCTGAATAGATTTTTCTACTGTTTTCCAGTAGGTGGCAATGAATCACAAGATTTCGTACCTCTGTGATTCCCCAGACTTGACCATCAAAGCTTCCATAAGACAGTGCAGCTGCACTGCTTGGGGGTAGGGTTTGTTTTGCCCTTACTGTAATGGTGACCACTGACCTCCACGGGCTCCCCCACCCGCAAAGCACCTCATCTGGGGAACATTCACAGAGGGAAACAGCAGTTCTACTACAATAGGTCTTGGTTTACAGATAGTATGCCCCTTAATTTGACACAAAGGGCAATGGGATGAGTTTTGGGAGTTCACGTGGCAATGGAGCTCTGTGGTTCCATTTCTTTGTCTGAAATACCACTCAACAGTGGAGAACCAGATGGCCAAATTCTATGCTCAGTCAGGCATCCACTGACTCAGTCACTGTTCATTCCACTCACTATGCTGGACTACCCCCTATAGCTCTCTGTTCCTCCTAGCCAAAATGATATGTTTTTGTTCATTGTTATTGATTTCAGAAAGCAATGGAGAGGGAGAGTTAGAAACATTAATGATGAGAGAGAATCATTGATCAGCTGCCTCCTGCACTAGGGATCAATCCCGAAACCCGGGTATGTGCCCTGCCCAGGAATCAAACTACGATCTTCTGGTTCATAGTTCAATGCTCAACCACTGAGCCATGCCAGCCAGACAAATTTCAATGTTTTCTGTTGCTCTCTGTTCCCCCAGAAGAAGGGAACATGATGTTTACATAAATTACTGGTTTCAACCTGGAATGCAATGTAGAAAATTTCTAATCCCATTCTTTCATAAAGACAACACAAATGAATCATAATGTCAAATTGGGGTCTCTGGTTGGTTTTATTTTTGGATGTGTTCCTTATCATTTTTACCTCAGTTTTATCATTTGTCAAGTTAGGGAAATTATATGCTAGCAACCTCACAAGGATGTTCTCAGAATCAAATGGCATAATAGGCCTGGAACCATTATTCAGAGTTTCATGTTACACATAAATAAATTATATCAGTAATATCTTTGTCCCATTCTTGCATAGTTAGAGAGAAACTACTGATTAGTCTCTTGGGTCTTCATCCTGGACATTCTAATTTGGTTTAGTAGAAATCAAAATTTCCCACATGCATGGGGTTTAATCATGAATTCCTTGGCTGGTTGTGTTAAAATTTATGATTTTGGCTTTCATTTTAAGTAATTGGGGAAAATAAGTATCTCAAGAAGATATTTGCATTTCCATGTTCATTGCAGCATTATTCACAATAGTAAAGAAATGCCAGTTATAAACATAGTTTCAGGTATGTAAAAAGTACAGCATAGGGTATATAGTCAATGATCTATATATATAAAAGGCTAAGCGACCGGCTGACCAGCCAACTGGCTGGTAGGTATGATTCATACTAACCACCAGAGGGCAGATGCTGCCAAGTGACAACAACTTTGCAGAGTGCCCTCTTGCACTCTGGGACCCCTCGAGGGATGTTGGACTGCTGCTCTTGGCCCAATCCCCACAAGCCAGGCCCAGAGACCCCACCTGCCAGAGGAACCCTGTACACTCTGCAGATGCTCTCTGAGCCCTGGTGCTACCCCAGGTGTGGCCAGCCAGGGAGGGACTGCAAGAGGTTGGCTCCAGGGCGTGTCCAGCCCATATCACCCAGTCCTGCCCTGCGAGCCACCTTCTAATTAATATCCTTCTAATGTGCACGAATCTGTGCACTGGGCCACTAGTATTTTAATAACTATTTATGGTGTCAGATGGGATGATCAATTATTGGGATGATCACTTTGTAAGGTATGTAAATGTCTAAGCTCTATGTTGTACACCTGAAACTAGTATAATAGTGTATGTCAAATGTAATTGGAAACCAAAAAATATTGAAACAACCTAGGTGTCCATCAACATGGACAAATTCAGAGGGCATTATGCTAAATAAAATAAGCCAGGAAAAAACACCAAATACTGTATGTTTCACTCACATGTGAAATCTAAAGATATTTAATTAACCAAAGGTAGAATGGTGGTTTCCAGGTGCTGGGAAGTGAGGGAATAGTGAGATGTTGATCAAAGATTACAAAATTTGAGTTTCAAGGTGAATAATTTCTAGGGATCTAATGACAGAATGACTACAGTTACTAATACTCAGTTGTATTCTTGAAGTTTGCTGAGAGCAAATCATAAAGGTTTTCACCACAAAACAAAAATAGTAACTATGTGAGGTGATGGATACATTTATTAACTTGATTGTGGAGACCTTTACACAATATTATCCTATATCAAATCATTATCTTCTATGCTTTAAATATATACAATTTTATTTGTTAATTATACCCCAGTAAAGCAGGAAACAACAAAACATTGCCAGAGGCTGAGAAAGAGGTGCCTCAGCCCCAGGAAGTAAGGAGGAAAAAACCTGACTGGGGGAGCAGGCTCCTATGAAGTTAATCTATAATTAAAGTATCTTTGTTTACATGTGTAGATGAAAGAATCAGGAGGGATGATAGGGAGTGGGGTTTTCTGAAGAAAGGATGGAGGACTTAAGGTGGACTTCAAATGATCCCTGACTGGGTAGGACAGTTTCCACTTTGCCCCTTCAAATGCTCTTGTATTCTTAGAGCATCCTTGACAGTTTTTCTCTAGAAGAAGTGTTTTTAAAAATAATTTTAAAAAATAATTTTCATTTTTGATAGTATTACAGATGTTTCCCCGTCCTTCCCCTATAACTCCCCCTTCTAGCCCCTTCACCCACAAAGGTTGTCACCAAGGATTTCTCATATCCATGGGCTATGCATAGCCTAAGATATAAAAACCCAGGGTCTGTAACATCCAAAATGACCGAAGGCCTCACCGACCAGAAGTCAGTCCTGCAGTCAGTGCTGGCTTGCCGTGGCAACCCAGCACTGACTGCCACTGCTGTGGGCGTGGTCACCCAGCATTGACTGCTGAGGGGGCTGTGGATCAGGACAGGAGAGAGGCCCAGGGAGGGAGAGGCAGGGTCTGATCCACAGCCTCCATGGCAGCTGTTGATCAGCCATTGCTTCTCTCTTTCTCTCCGGGCTTTGCCAGCAGCCGCACCTTTCTTTTTCTCCGGGCCTCCATGGGGGATGCTGATCAGCCCCACCTCTCTGATCAGGTCCAGAGATAGACCTGGAGACGCTGACTGGCATAGAGGAGCCAATGGCTGCATAGGAGTCAGAGCTTTTGATGCTGACTGGCATAGACACCAATCAATCAGAACCCAATCTGGGTGAACTGTGAAGGCATAACCTAAGGTGGGGATTGAGGAGGGGTTTTAAGGAAAACAGCTGTTTGGTGTAAGAAAATGGTTCAATTTTTTAATGACCAGTTTGGAAGTATAGTGCATATGGTTGGCTATCAGTCCAGATATAGGGATTATGTATTTTTGTCTGCCCAGATCATCTCCTTCTGCTGAAAAAGGCTCCCCCACTTTAAGCAATAATATCCTATATAATCTATCTATACTAATAAAAGGGTAATATGCTAATTAGAACTGGCTGACTGGCCATCTTCCGGATGTCCGACTTCCTTCCGGACAAAGCCATGATGGTGGGGGCCGAAGCAGAGAGGGCAGTTGGGGGCAAGATCAGGCTGGCAGGGGAGGGCAGTTAGGGGCTATCAGTCAGGCAGAGGCAGTTAGGGGCAATCAGGCTGGCAGGCGAGAGCAGTTGGGGGCGAGATCAGGTTGGCAGGGGAGGGACATTGGGGGCGAGATCAGACTGGCAGGGGAGGGCAGTTAGTGGTGATCAGGCAGACAGAGGCAGTTAAGGGTGATCAGGCTGGTAGGGGAGATCAGTTAGGGGCAAGATCAGGCTGGAAGGGGAGGGCCGTTGGGGGCAACCAGGATGGCAGGGGAGGGAAATTGGGGGCAAGATCAGGCCAGCAGGGGAGGGCAGTTGGGGGCGAGATCAGGCTGGCAGGGGAGGGCCATTGGGGGAGAGATCAGGCCAGAGGGGAGGGCAGTTGGGGGCAACCAGGATGGCAGGTGAGGGCAGTTGGGGGCAAGATCAGGCCAGCAGGGGAGGGGCATTGGGGGAGAGATCAGGCCAGCAGGCGAGGGAAGTTGGGGCCAACCAGGCTGGCAGAGGAGGGCAGTTGGGGGCAAGATCAGGCTGGCAGGGGAGGGCAGTTGGGGGTGAGATCACACCGGCAAGGGAAGGGTAGTTAGGGGTGATCAGGTAGGCAGAGGCAGTGGGGTGAGATTAGGCCAGCAGGGGAGGGCAGTTAAGGGCAATCAGGCAGGCAGGCAGAGGCAGTTAGGGGCAATCAGGCAGGCAGGCAGAGGGGTTAGGGGCAATCAGGCAGGCAGGCAGAGGCAGTTAAGGGCAATCAGGCAGGCAGGCAGGTGAGCAGTTAGGAGCCAATGGTCCCTGATTGGAGAGGGTGCAGGCTGGGCTGAGGGAACCCCCACTCTGTGCATGAATTTCATACACTGGGCCACCAGTAAGTATATAAGTTCTTTGGTTTATCTCTTCTCACCCCCACTACCCCACATCAAGATATATCAGTCTGTTCCTAGCATCAGGTCTTATTTTGTTGGTCAATTCATTTTGTTCATTAGATTCCACAAGTAAGTGAGATCATGTGATATCTGTCTTTCTCAGATTGGCTTATTTCACTTAGCATAATATTCTCTAGGTCCATTCATGCTGTTCCAAAGGGTAAGAGATCCCTCTTTTTTACAGCTGCATAGTATATTCCACTGTGTAAATGTCCCACAGCTTTTTTATCCATTCATCTACTGATGAGCACTTGGGCTGTTTCCAAATCTTAGCTACCTACATAATAATAGAGTAATATGCAAATTGACCTCACCTTCCCTATGCCCAAGCCATGCCCACCAGCCAATCAGGGCGGGTATGCAAATTAACCCAACCAAGATGGTGGTTAATTTGCATATCAAGACAGTTTAGAAAGAAGCGAAGTGCTGTAGAAGGGAGCGAAGCTTCGGAGAAGCAAGCAGGCGGGGCGGGGAGAAGGGAGGCAAGCAGGCTGGGCAGGTGGAGAAGGGAGGCAAGCCAGTGCTGCCTGACTTAGCCCGAATGGTCCAGGCTGCCATAGACCCGGCAGGCCTGGTGGGCAGCTCCTGATGTCACCCACAAGGTCCAGGCCATGATAGTGACTGGGCAGACTCGGCAGGCAGCACCTGATGCTGTCCAAGGGGTCCAGGGAGTAATTGGGACCGGGCAGGCCCAGCGGACAGCGCCTGACATCACCCACAGACTGGGAAGCCATCAGGACTAAGCATGGCAGCTGTCCGCGGGGTCCAGGGGGCAATTGGGACTGGGCTGGCCTGGCAAATAGCGCCTGAGTTCAGCGGAGTCCAGGTGGCTATTAGGACTGGGCAGTTCCAGCAGGCATTGCCTGACTCTGCTCGCGGGGTCCAGGGGGCGATGGGGACCTGGCAAGTGGCATGGACAGTGCCTGATGCTGCCCGTAGGGTCCAGGGGGCAATCGAGACTGGGAAGGTGGCATGGACAGCATCTGATGCTTCCCGCGAGGTCCAGGGGGCAATCGGGACTGGGAAGGCGGCATGGACAGCGCCTGACGCTGCCCGTGGGGTCCAGGGTGCCATCAGGACCAGGCAGGCAGCATGGACAGTGCCTGATGTCACCCATGGGGTCCAGGCGGTGATCGGGACTGGGCTGGCCCGGCAGATGCCGCCTGACATTGCCCGCGGAGTCCAGTCTTTGATCGGGACTGGGCAGTTTCAGCAGGCAGCGCCTGATGCTGCTCGCAGGGTCCAGGGGGAGATCAGGACCTGGCAAGTGGCATGGACAGCGCTTGACGCTACCTGCGGGGTCCAGGGGGAGATCTGGACCAGGCAGGCGGCATGGACAACAGCTGATACTACCTACGGGGTCCAGGCGGTGATTGGGAATGGGCAGGTGGCATGGACACCGCCTGACACTGCCCATGGGGTCCCTGTGGCAAACGGGACCTGGCTGGCGGCATGGACAACACCTGATGCTGTCTGTTGTGTCCAGGGGACGATCAGAACCTGGCAGGCGGCATGGATAGTGCCTGACGTCACCCGTGGGGTGCAGGCGGCGATCGGGACTAGGCAGTTCTAGCGGGCAGCGCCTGATGCTGTCTGTGGGATCCAGGTAGCTATCGGGACCAGGCAGGTGGCATGGACAGCACCTGACACTGCTCCCGGGGTCCAGGCAGTGATCAGGACCGGGCAGGCAGCATGGATAGCACCTGATGTCACCCACGGGGTCCAGGGTGCAATCGGGACTGGGCAGGTAGCGTGGTCAGTGCCTGACTGCCTGTGGGCTCCGTAGATGGGAGTGGCCAGGGTCTCCGGGATGACTGTCTGCCCCCGGGCCACCTAAGGACACCGGTGGAGCAGGCCAGGGTTGAACATTTTAATGAAAATGCGATGCCTGTGCCCTGCCCCACCGCGCCCTGTCCCTGGAGAGGAGAGGGAAGTGGGCAGTTAGGAGGCAGCGGGGCTCTGAAGTGGCTGGGAACAACCTGCAGGCGAGCTACCAGGAAGAGGTGCTGAACCATGAGGATCCACAGGGCTGGCTGATGGCGGTGAGCAAAGATGCAGATGAGGCAGCTCTTGCCAGCGCTGAGCTGGAAAAGTGCATCAAAAGCCTGATGGACAAAATCGCCTTTCTGAAGAAGGTGCATGTCCAGTATGCTCAGATCTCCGTGGAAATGGACGTGTTCTCCAAGTCCGACCTCTTCACTATGCTCAAGGACATCCGCACCCAGTATGAGAAGCTGGCTGCCAAGAACATGCAGAATGCTGAAGAATGGTACAAGAGCCGCTTCACCGTGCTGACAGAGAGCACTGCCAAGAGCACCTACATGGTGCGGGCCAGCGACTGCTCAAGGCCAAGACCCTGGAGATGGAAGCAAGCTGGGCATGAACAAAGCGCTGGGAAAGCAGCTGCAAGAGCTGGAGGATAAGCAGAACTCTGATGTTAGTGCTACGCAGGACACAATCAACAAATTAGAAAATGAGTTGAGAACCACAAAGAGTGAAATGGCAGGATATTTAAAAGAATACCAGGACCTCTTCAATGTGAAGATAGTTTTGGATATTGACATTGCAGCTTACAGGAAACTCTTGGAAGGTGAGGAGACCGGCTCAGTTTCACCAGCATGGGAAGCATAGCCAGCGGCTACTACCAGAGTTCCCAGGTCTTTGGTGATCTGCCTACGGTGGTTTACAGACTAGCTCCTACTTGATGTCTGCTCACTCCTTCCCTTCTTAATACACCAGCCATGTCCAGGAGGAGCAGATCGAGGTGGAGGAGACCATTGAGGCTGCAAAAGCCGAGGAAGCTAAGGATGAACCCCTTTCTGAAGGAGAAGCTGAAGAGGAGGAAAAGGAGAAGGAAGAGGCTGAGGAAGAGGAAGGAGAGGAAGAGGAAGAAGGTGCCAAGGAAGAATTTGAGGATGCAAAGGAGGTGAAGGTGAAGAAGATGCCCAAGAAGCTGAGGACGAGAAGAAAGATGAAGGTGCTGGGGAGGAGCAAGTAACCAAGAAGAAAGATTGAGCCCTCCTTTCCTTAATTATTTCAGGAATAATCCTCCCAAAACCAGGTCAACCCCGCCACCAACCAAGCAGTTGAGTTCCCAATACTATATGAATTAAGAAGTCAATATAGCCGAAACCGGTTTGGCTCAGTGGATAGAGCGTCGGTCTATGGACTGAAAGGTCCCAGGTTCGATTCCGGTCAAGGGCATGTACATTGGTTGCGGGCACATCTCCGGTAGGGGGTGTGCAAGAGGCAGCTGGTCGATGTTCCTCTCACATCGATGTTTCTAACTCTCTGTCCCTCTCCTTTCCTCTCTGTAGAAAATCAATAAAATATATTAAAAAAAAAAAGAAGTCAATATATATAACATTCTGAGGTGACTCAGGTTGGACATTAAATGTTATGCTATGACTTTTCTCCTTATGCAGAGTATCTATTTGCTTGCAGAGTGGCTTCCTGGCTTGCTGCCAGCCTGTGCATGGTCTACACTTATGAGTTCAGGATCTATGACAATGTGAATAATTCAGATGTTTACAATAAAAACACATGAATACACGAATTCACTAATGTTAATGTGAAATTTCATGGAAAAAATAATCCTTTGAATCTTTGGTGGTCAGAAATTAAAGACCTCAAATCATGTGCAATAAACAGTAAATAAAGTTACACTGAATGACACAAAAAAAAATACATTAGGGGCCAGGAAACGTCAAAAGAACTGGGGAACCATTCCCAGATCAGGAAGGGAAGTCACAGGGTATATATTATTGCTACGAATACAGTATTTCCTACTACTTACAACATATACAATGTAATGTATTAGATGCCTTCCTATTGGATGAAGTATGTATTCTCATAGAGTAATAGTGGTAGATATGTTATAATTATGGAAGTATGTCATATCCTATCTATATTAATAAAAGGGTAATATGCTAATTAAACCATGAGACCTTCCAGATGTCCTTCTGGACAAAGCCATGGTGCCAGGGCTGAGGAAGAAGTGGTTATGGGTGATCAGACCAGGAGGGGAGGGCAGTTGGGGGTGATCAGGCTGGCAGGGGGGTATAGTTGGAGGCAAGCAGGCCAGCAGGCAGAGTGGTTAGGGGAGATCAAGCAGGCAGGCAGGTGAGCGGTTAGGAGCCAGTAGTCCCACATTGCAAGGGGTTTGTCCAACTGCAGGTTTAGGCCCGATCCCACAGGGGTCCAAGATTGGAGAGGATGCAGGTCAGGCTGAGGCACCACCCCCTCTCTGTGCACGAATTTTGTGCACCGGGCCACTAGTTGTAAATAATGCTGCTGTGAACACAGGGGTGCATATATTCTTTCTGACTGGTGTTTCAGGGTTTTTAGGATATATTCCCAGGAGTGGAATAACTGGGTCAAATGGAAGTTGCATTTTTAATTTTTTTCCATTTTTTTATTAAGGTATTATATGTGTACATATCTTACCATTGCCTCCCCCACCCCACTCCCATACATGCCCTCACCCCCCAGTGTTTTGCGTCCATTGGTTATGCTTATATGCATGCATATAAGTTCTTTGGTTGATCTCTTATCTCCCCCACATCTCCCTAACCTTCCTGCTGTAATTTGACAGTCTGTTTGATGCTTTACTGCCTCTGTATCTATTTTTTTGTTCATCAGGTTATAATATTCTTTGTTATCCACAAATGAGTGAGATCATGTGATATTTTCCTTTCATTGACTGGCTTATTTCACTTAGCATAATGCTCTCCAGTTCCATCCAGGTTGCTGCAAATGGTAAGAATTCCTTCTTTTTATGGCAGCATAGTATTACATTGTGTAGATGTACCATAGTTTTCTGATGCAGTCATCTGCTGACGGACACCTAGGCTGTTTCCAAATCTTAGCTATTGTAAATCGTGCTGCTATGAACATAGGGGTGCATATATCCTTTCTGATTGGTGTTTCTAGTTTCTTGGGATATATTCCTAGAAGTGGGATTACTGGGTCAAATGGGAGTTCCATTTTTAGTTTTTTGAGGAAACTCCATACTGTTCTCCACAGTGGCTGCACCAGTCTGCATTCCCACCAGCAGTGCACGAGGGTTCCTTTTTCTCTGCATCCTCGCCAACACTTGTCGTTTGTTGATTTGTTGATGATAGCCATTCTGACAGGTGTGAGATGGTACCGCATTGTCGTTTTGATTTGCATCTCTGGGATAATTAGTGACTTTGAGCATGTTTTCATGTGTCTCTTGGCCTTCCTTCTGTCTTCTTTTGAAAAGATTCTATTTACGTCCGTTGCCCATTTTTTTATTGGATCATTTATCTTCTTTTATTAAGTTGTATAAGTTGCCTGTAGATGTTGGATATTAAACCTTTATCAGTGATAACATTTGCAAATATGTTCTCCCATACAGTGGGCTTTCTTGTTGTTTTGTTGATGGTTTCTTTTGCTGTGAAAAAGCTTTTTATTTTGATGCAGTCCCATTTGTCTATTTTCTTTTTAGCTTCCATTGCCCTAGGAACAGTATCAGTGAAGAAGTTCTTTCGGCATATGTCTGAGATTTTGCTGCCTGTGGATTCCTCTAGTATTTTTATGGTTTCCCGTCTTATGTTTAAGTTCTGTATCCATTTTGCGTTTATTTTTGTGCATGATGTAAGTTGCTGGTCTAGTTTCATTTTTTTTACATTTATCTGTCCAATTTTCCCAACACCATTTGTTGAAGAGACTGTCTTGACTCCATTGTATGTTCATGCCTCCTTTGTCAAATATTAATTGAGCATAGTGGTTTGGGTTGATATCTGGATTGTCTATTCTATTCCATTGGTCTATATGTCTGTTCTTGTGCCAGTACCAGGCTGTTTTGAGAACAATGCCCATTTTTAATTTTTTGAGGAAACTCCATACTATTTTCATAGTGGCTGCAATAATCTTGATTTCCACCAGTGAACTAGTGTTCCCTTTTCCCCACATCCTTGCCAGCACTTGTTTGAAGGTTTTTTTATGATAGCTATTCTGAAATGTGTGAGTTGATATCTCATTGTAGTTTTAATTTGCATTTCTCTGATGATTAGTGACTTTGAGGGCTTTTTCATATGTGTCTTGGCCATTTGTATGACCTCTTTGGAGCAATGTCTCTTCAGGTCTTCTGCCCATTTTTAAATTGCATTGCTTGTCTTCCTTTCCTTAACTTGTGTGTTTTCTTACATATTTTTGATATTAACCCCTTATCAGATATATCACTGGCAAATATGTACTCCATACAGTGGGCTCCTTTTTCATTTTGCTCTGCAGAAGCCTTTTATTTTGATGTAGTCCCATTTATTTATTTTCTCCTTTATTTCCTTTGCCCTAGGAGACGTATCGGCAAAAATTCTGCTACGTGAGATGTCTGAGATTTTACTGCCTTTGTTTCTGGCTAATATTTTTATGGTTTCATGCCTTACATTTAAGTCTTTTATCCATTTTGAGTTTATTCTTGTGTAAGGTGTAAGTTGGTGGTCTAGTTTCATCTTTTTGCATGTTTCTGTCCAGTTTTCCCAACACCATTTGTTGAAGAGGCTGTCTTTACTGCATTGTAGGTTCTTGCCTCCTTTGTCAAATATTAATTGATGGTAATTGTGTGGGTCAATTTCTGGGGTTTCTGTTCTCATCCATTGGTCTGTATGCCTATTCTTGTGCCAGTACCAGGCTGTTTTGGTTATAATGGCCTTTTAGTATAATTTGATATCCAGTATTGTGATCCCTCCAACTTTGTTCTTCTTTCTAAAGACCGCTGCAGCTATTCAGGGTCTTTTATGGTTCCATATAAATTTCTGGAGTATTTGTTCTAGTTCTATGAAGTATGCCTTTGGTATTTTAATGGGGATTGCATTGAATCTATAGGTTGCTTTGGATAGTATAGATTTTAATGGTGCTAATTCTTCCAGTCCATGAACATGGTATGTTTCCATTTGTAGCTTCCTCTATTTCTTTTTTCAATGTCTTATAGTTTTCTAAGTACAGTTCTTTTACTTCCTTAGTTAAGTTTATTCCTAGGTGTCTTATATTTTGTTGTTGTTGCAGTGGTAAATGTGAATGGTTTATTTGTTTCTCTTCCTGAGAGTTCATTATTGGTGTGTAAAAATGCCATCGGTTTCTGGATGTTGATTTTGTATACTCCTCCCTTGCTGAATTCATTTATTAAGTCTGGTAGTTTCTTAATGGAGTCTTATGGTTTTCTATGTATAATATCATGTCATCTGTAAATAATGAGAATTTTACGTTCTCCTTTCCAATTTGGATGCCTTTTATTTCTTCTCGTCTGATTGCTGTGGCTAAGACTTATAGTACTGTGTTGAATAGGAGTGGTGAAAGTGGGCATCCTTGTCTTATTCCTGTTCTTAAGGGAAACTCTTTTAGTTTTTGCCCATTGAACACTATGTTGGCTGTAGGTTTTTCACATATGGCTTTTATTATGTTGAGTTATGCTCCCTCTATTCCTACTTTTCTGAGAGATTTTTTTATATCAAAAAGATGCTGGATTTTTTCAAGTACTTTTTCTGCATTTATTGATATGATCATGTGATTTTTGTCTTTCAATTTGTTTATGTGATGTATCATATTTATTTATTTGAGAATATTGTACCAGCCTTGCATCCCTGGAATAAATCCACTTGGTCATGGTGCCTGATCTTAATATATTGTTGGATCCAATTTGCTGATATTATGTTGAGGATTTTAGCATCTCTGTTCATCAGGAATATTGGCCAGTAATTTTCTTTCTTTGTCGTATCTTTAACTGATTTTAGAATTAAGATAATTCTGGTTTTATAAAATGTGCTTGGTAATGTTCCTTCCTCTTGAATTTTTTGGAATAGTTTGAGGAAGATAGGTGTTAGCTCTTCTTTGAATGCTTGGTAAAATTCTCCTGTAAATCCATCCAGTCCAGGATTTTTGTTTGCTAGGAATTTTCTTTATTAGTGCTTTAATTTCTTCAGTTGTTATTGGCCTACTCAGATTTTCTGGTTCTTCCTGATTGAGTTTTGGAAAATTTTATGTTTCTAAGAATTTGTCTGTTTCACCCAGGTTGTCCATTTTGTTGGCATATAGTTGTTTATAGTATTTGCTTAAAATCCCTTGTATTTCTGTGTTGTCCATTTTTACTAGTAGAGTGCCTCTTTTATTTCTGACTTTATTTATTTGGGTTCTCTCTCTTTGTTTATTGATTATCCTGGCTAGGGGTTAATCAATCTTATATTTTCAGGAATCAACTCTGGGATTCATTGATCTTTTGTAATTTATTTTTAAATTTTATTCTCTATGTCATTTATTTCTGCTCTGATCTTTATTATTTCCATCCTCTACTTCCTCTGGCTTTTCTTGCTCTTCTCTTTCTAATTCATTTAGTTGTAGGGTTAGATAGTTTATTAGTCCCTTTTCTTGTTTCTCGAGATAGGCCTGTAGTGCTACGAATTTCCCTCTCAGGACTACTTTCACCATGTTCCATAGGTTTTAGGTGGTTGTGTGTCATTTCCATTTGTTTCCAGTAAGTTTTTAATTTCTTGCTTGATCTCATTGGTAACCCATTCATTGTTTAATAACATGCTATTATGTATTTGAGTGTTCTGGAGTTTTTTGGGTTTTTTAACTGTAATTGATTTCTAACTTATGCCAGTGTGACCTGAGAAGATGCTTGGTATTATATCTATCTTGTGGAATTAATATAGACTTGTTTTGTGTCCCAACATGTGGACTATCTTTGGAATGTTCCATGTGCACTTGACAAGAATGTATATTCTGTTGCTTTGGGGTGAATGTTCTATAAATATCAGTTAGATCCATCTGATCTAGTGTGTTATTTAAGGTCTCTGTTTTTTTGTTGATATTTTGTCTGGAAGATCTATCCAGTGGTGTCAATGTGATATTAAAACCCCCTACTATGACTGTATTGCTGTTAATATTTCCCTTAAAGTCCATCAAGAGTTCTTTTATGAACTTGGGTGCTCCTTTGTTGGGTGCATGTATGTTTCCAAGGGTTATATTTTCTTGTTGAATCATTCCTCTTAGTATTATGCAGTGCACTTCTTTGTCTCTTGTTACAACCTTTTTTCTTTTCTTTTTTAAAATTTTATTTATATATATATATATATATATATATATATATATATATATATATATATAATTTTATTGTTTAAGGTATTACAAATAGCAGTACATATGTCTCTTTTTTTTCTCCACTGACCCTCCCCCGACCTCTCCTACCCCCCAGCACTTGCCCTCATCCCTCTGCCCCCAGTCTTGAGTCTGCTGGTTGTGCTTATATGCATGCATATAAGTCATTCGGTTGATCTCTTACCCCCACAACCCTCCCCTACCTTCCTGCTGTAGTTTGACAGTCTGTTCGATGCTTCTTTGACTTTGTTTTGAAGTCTATTTTGTCCAATATGAGTATTGCTACCACAGATTTTTTTCCCCTTTCCATTTGCATGGTTTATATTTTTCCATCCCTTCACTCTCAGTCTGTGTTTATTATGTATTCTGAGGTGGGTCTCTTGTAGACAGCATATATATGGGTCATGTTTTCTTATCCATTCAGTCACCCTTTGTCTTTTGATTGGGGCATTTAACCCATTTACATTTAAGGTTATTATTGATAGTTATTTTTTATTCCATTTTTATTTTCTTTATGCCTATGATCCTCTCTCTCTCCTTTTCATCATCTTCTTAAAGCAGTCCCATTAGCATTTCTTGCATTGCTGGTTTGGTGGTAATATACTTCTTTAACCTTTTTTTTTTTTTGAAAGCTTTTTATTTCACCTTCAATTTTAAATGATAGCCTCGCTGGATACAGTAGTCTTAGATTTAGGCCCTTGCTTTTCATTACTTAGAATACTTCATGCCACTCCTTTCTGGCCTGAAGTGTTTCTATTGAGAAGTTAGCTGACATTCTAATGGGAACTCCTTTGTAGGTATTTTTCTCTCTTTCTTCCTGCCTTTAAGATTCTTTCTTTGTATTTAACATTTGCCATTTTAATTATGATGTCCAGGTGTGGGTGTCATTGGGTTCATCTTTATGGGATTCTCTGTTCCTCCTGAACTTGTGTGACATTTTCCTTTATCAGGTTGGGGGAGTTTTATGTCATTATTTCTTTAAACAGATTCTCTGTTGCTTGCTCACCTTCTTCCCCTTCTGGTATTTCTATAATGTGGATGTTGTTTCATTTGATGTTGTCCCAGAGCTCCTTTAAGCTATCTTCCTGCTTTTTAATTCTTTGTTTCTATTTTCTACTCTAATTGTGTAGGAAGTGGTTATAGGGTTAAGCCTCGGACTGACCTGTGGCAGGGTCACAAACAAGTTCGTTTGGAGGGCAGACACCTCCCAGCATAATTAAGCCTGATCCTGTAACTGACCCCTAGATATTTCCTGGGTAGCTAGTGGGCTGTGGGAGGGGCAGCAAGTGCTGCCAAAACAAGTGAAGAACATTGTTAATTGCCTTGTTTGTCCCTGATTATAAATAAAGCCTCAGCTTTGCAGTCTGGATCTGTTCTGTGGCCTCAGCAAGGCACAGAAAGATCCACCCAGCCCCAGCTTTCAAATCTATCTCTCCTCTCTTTATTTCTAATATTTCTCAATCCCTGGCCACCTCCACTTAGAACCGGTTCGTTCATCTCTCTTTCTGCGCACGACGCGGAAAAGGGAGATCCCCGCCATGTCTGGCCCCCGCCGCATCAGGCCCCCGCCGCATCAGGCCCCGCATAATTGGGTATTTATTTCCATCTTATTTTCCAAATCACTGATTCAGTCTTCTGCTCCATCCAATCTAATTTTAAAATTTTTTATTGTTTAAAGTATTACATAAGTCTCCTTCCCCCACCCCCATTGATCTCTCCCCAGCCATCACCACCCCTCAGCACATGTCCTTACCCTGCTGCTATCTTTGTCCATTGGTTATGCTCCTATGCATGCATACAAGACCTTTGGTTGATCTTTTACCCCCTCACCCTCGCCTTCCCTCATAGGTTGGATAGTCTGTTTGATGCTTCTATGACTCTGGTTCTATTTTTGTTCATCAGTTTATGTTGTTCATTATATTCCACAAATGAGTGAGATCATGTGATATTTGTCTTCTCTGACTGGCTTTTTCACTTAGCATAATGCTCTCCAGTTCCATCCATGCTGTTGCAAATGATAAGAATTCCTTCTTTTTTTACAGCAGCATAGCATTCCATTGTGTAGATGTACCACAGTTTGCTTTTTTATATTTATTTATTATTTATTTATTTAAAATAAATCTTTATTGTTCAGATTATTACAGGTGTTCTTCTTTTTTCCCCCCAATAGCTCCCCTCCACCTGATTCCCCACCCCACCCCATGTCCTTACCCCTGCCACTGTCTTCATCCATAGGTGTAATATTTTTGTCCAATCTCTTCCTGCACCCCTCACACCTCCTTCCCCCTGAGAATTGTCAGTCCACGCCCTTTCTATGTCCCTGATTCTATTATATTCATCAGTCCATTCTGTTCATCAGATTTTTTATTCATTTAATTTTTAGATTCACTTGTTGGTAGGTATGTATTTGTTGTCATTTTGTTGTTCATAATTTTTATCTTTACCTTTTTCTACTTCTTCCTCTTCTTAAAGAATACCCTTCAGCATTTTATATAATCCTGGTTTGGTGGTGATGAACTCCTTTAGCTTTTTCTTGTCTGTGAAGCTCTTTATCTGACCTTCAATTCTGAATGATAGCTTTGCTGGGTAGAGTAATCTTGGTTGTAGGTTCTTGCTGTTCATCAGTTTGAATATTTCTTGCCACTCCCTTCTGGCCTGCATAGTTTCTGTTGAGAAATCAGCTGACAGTCCATTGTAAGTAGCTACCTTGTAAGTAGCTACCTGTTTTCCTCTTGCTGCTTTCAAGATTCTCTCTTTGTCTTTTGCCCTTGGCATTTTAATTATGATGTGTCTTGGTGTGGTCCTCTTTGTATTCCTCTTGTTTGGGGTTCTCTGCACTTCCTGGACTTGTAAGTCTATTTCTTTCACCAGGTAGGGAAAGTTTTCTGTCGTTATTTCTTCTAATAGGTTTTCAATATTTTGCTCTCTCTCTTCTTCTGGCACCCCAATAATTCGGATGTTGGTACACTTAAAGTTGTCCCAGAGGCTCCTTACACTATCTTCATATTTTTGGATTCTTTTTTCTTTTGTTTTTCTTTGTTTCCTCATATTTCAGATCTTTGGTTCGATTCTTGGGATCCTTTGATCTACAGTTGAATTTCTGTATATTCTTTATTTTAGACAGTGTATGCTTAATTTCTGACTGCTCCTTTTCCATTTTTTTGGCATTCTCATTAAGGTCCTTGAAGGTCTCACTAAGCTCCTCGGAGGTCTCATCAAGTTTCTTGGCGGTTTTTAGAAGATTCTTGAGTAACCTTATGAATGTGGTTTTGAACTCTATGTCCAGTAGTTTGCTTTCCTCCATTTCTTTCATTTGTGACATGTTTCTTTGTCTCCACATTTTGCTGCTTCCCTGTGTCGATGGAGTGGTTTTCTGTGGTAGGTGACCTATAGGGCCCAGTGGTTCAGCCTCCCCTATCACCAGAGGTGGACACTCTTGGTGAACCCCTTTGTGGGCTGAGTGCAAAGTTTTGGTGTAGTTAAGCCTTGATTGCTGTTGGTACACTGGGAGGAATTGACCTCCAGGCCAATTGGCTGTGAGGACCCCCTGTGTCTATAATGGAAGAACTGCTGTGCTGGAGACATGCTTATGGGGCAGGACTTGTTTCAGTGGGGCTTTGGTGCTCACTGAGTCTGCCTGTTGAATGTGTCACGTATGGAAGTGAGGAGTTGAAATCTGGTGTCATCTCACACTGACCACTAGGTACACTGGCTTCTGGATCTCCAATGGGGTGCAGGTCAGCTACTGTCTGAGGCCACCCAGCAGGAGCTACAGCGAGAACTACAGTTTTCTCCTCTTTGCTTGGGGTTTTGGAGCTGTCTGACCAGAACTGCGGTTTGTTAGGTTAGGTTAAGCTGTGATAGGGCAGGCCATTTATATGCAAAAGCTGCTGCGTAGAGCTTCAGTGGGTTTGTAGATTGTTCGGGGTGGGGTCTCAGGGAGTCACTAGGCTAGGGCGTGACAAACAGCAATGGCTGCCAGTCAGCCATTTCTGTGTCTCTGAGTTTCCCCATCCCCGTGTCTCATGCCCCAGTGTAGTAAACAATGATTGCTGCATGCACCTCTGCAAGAAAGCCACCCTCACTTTCCAACCCGATGGCAGTCCAGCTTCACCCTGTAGGAGTTTGGGTCCCCAGTGTCTCCCCAGAAACTGCAGTTCAGATTAATCAGGAGCTTGTTTCCCTTTGGGTTGAAAAAAGTAGCCCACCCAGTTGCCCACCGCCAGCCCTATTCGTGTGCCTCCGTATCTCAGCTTTTCAGCACTTGTGCACGTGTCAATGCTCTTTTTTCTTTCCTTCTAGTTGTAGAACTTCCACTCAGCCAGCTTTCCCATGGTTCTGGGTGATAGACATTTTGTCTTTTAGTTGTAGTTGTTGTTCAAGGCAGCAGTTTAGGTGTTTACCTATGCCGCCATCTTGGTTTCCCACCTACCACAGTTTTCTAATTCACTCATCTGCTGATGTGTACTTAGGTTGTTTCCAAATCTTAGCTTTTATAAATTGTGCTGCTATGAACCTAGGGGTGCATATATCCTTTCTGATTGGTGTTTCTGTTTTCTTGGGACATATTCCTATAAGTGGGATTACTGGGTCAAATGGGAGTCCCGTTTTTATTTTTTTGAGAAAATGCCATACTGTTTTCCACTGTGGCTTCACAAGTCTGCATTCTAACCAGCAGTGAATGAGGGTTCCTTTTTCTCTGCATCCTTGCCAGCACTTGTCGTTTGTTGATTTGTTGATGATAGCCATTCTGACAGGTATGAGATGGTAACTCATTGTTGTTTTGATTTCATCTCTCAAATTATTAGTGACTTTGAGCATGTTTCCATATGTCTCTTGGCCCTCTGTATGTCCTCTTTCGTTAAGTGTCTATTTAGTCAAGAGTGTACAATGGAGTCAGGTCAGTCTCTTCAATAAATGGTGTTGGGAAAATTGGACAGATACTTGCAAAAAAATGAAACTAGACCACCAACTTACACCATACACAAAAATAAGCTCAAAATCAATAAAGGACTTAAACATAACATGGGAAACCTTAAAAATCTTAGAAGAAGCTATAGATAGCAAAATAGCAGACATTTGTCATAGTAATGTCTTTACTGATATAGCGCCTAGGGCAAAGGAAACTAAGGAGAAAATAAACAAATGGGCCTACATCAAAATAAAAATCTCCAGCACAGCAAAATAAACCATCAGCAAACCAATAAGAAAGACTCCTGCATGTGAGAAGATATTTGCCAATGTTATCTAAATAAGGGTTTAATCTCCAAAATGTATAGGGAACTCATACAACTTAACAAAAGTTAGATAAACAAGCCAATCATCCAAACTACTTTGAATTCCTTCCAGTGTGTTCTTCATATCAAATATATCATTCTTCATTTCTGTCTGGTTCTTGTTCATGCCTCTATTTCCTTTTTCATGTTGTTGTTATTTGCACTAAGCATGTTTATAACTTGCTTTGAACTCTGTATCTGATAGACTGCTTGCTTCCATTTCATTTAGTTCTTTTTCTGGAGATTCCTTCTTTTCCTTCATTTGGGGGGTATTTCTTTGTCCCCTCATTTTAATTTTCTCTTTGTATTTGCTTCTATATATTAGATAGAACTGTTATGCCTTCCAGTCTTTGTGGAATGGCCTTATGTAGAAAGTGTTTTGAGGAGTCCAGTGGTGCAATCTCTTTGTTCACCTGAGTTGGATGCTCTAGGAATGCCCCTTGTGTGGGTTATTTGGGTTCTACTGTTGTAATTGGGACTTAATTGTTGATGTCCCATCCATGGGAGGGATATTTCCTCTGACTTGCTGCCAGTGACTTTCAACCCCAACATTGTTGTACCAGCTGTTATACAGGTGCTGACAGAACAAAATAAGGCACAAAATACCAAACCAAAAATATCACAAAAATCAAACTACTCAATGCAACAACAACAGGAAAGTCTAAGAAGGAAGAAAAGAAAGCAAAGCAAAGAAAAAAATAAAAAGTATACTAAAAGACGCATGACCAATGACTTGGAGAGGATATAAAGAAAAAGGGAGAAAGAAGACCAAAAAATTGCCTATATGGAAGCAAGGAGGAAGATAAAAGAACTAGTATAGGAGCAACATAGAAAAGGAAATAGAAAATAAATGAAATAATAATGAATTTAAAATATAGTGATAATGGATATAAGATATTGATAGAAAAGTAAAATTTAAAAAATGAGAAAAAAGAGAAAAAAAATAAAATAAGAAAAATTAATATTAACAATATGAATAGATAAAAGTAGAATTGAATCAAAGAGAAGAAAGAAAAAAAAAAGGGGAAAAAACAAAATAAAAAAATCCATTTACACACACACACACACACACACACACACACACACCAAAAAAAAAAAAAAAAAAACACCAAAAAACAAAAAAACCCACACACTCACAAACTCAAAAACCTTCGGGTCTGCTATTTGTGGAGATCACTGGAATTTCCCCTGATGTAGTTGAATCTGGTCCATTCATGGTGTGTCTATCCTGGGCCCCCTGGGAGCTTCTCTAGTGCAGGTCAATGTGAGCCACTGTTCCTTTCTGGTCTTGGACAACCTGATTGAAGTCCAAGAGGTTAAAGCCTCTAGTAGTCCAGTGGGTGGGGCCTCCTTAGCCCAGAGGCTGGGTCTGCCTGGAGTCTCAAGCATTGATTGTCCCTGTTCTGACCTGTACTCCCTTCCCCCATGGAGCTGGGCTTTGCGGGGGTATCCTGGTCTTGGCTGGGTATGGCTTGATCAGACTCATGGTGCATGTGTTGCCTGTAGTTTGTAGGAGCGGGTAAGGAGGTGGGCCCTTCCTCTCCTCACCTCAGCTCTGTCTGGTTTGCTGGCATCTCCTCTCTGTCACCTGCAGGGACACAGATTTCCTGCCCCAAGGTGTTCTCTCTTGCCTCAGGTTGCTGCAGATTGGGCCAGAAGCAGCTGTCTTGCTGTTGGGAAAGAAGGCATCTCCTCTGTGTTTCAGGTGGGCAGGACTGATCCTCCTTCCTAGACCTACTGTCTTGCCCCCTTTCTGCTCACCTGCAAGAGTTCTTCTAAGAAATGTAAGGCTCCCCAGATTCAATGTTAAGTGTGTCCTTCAGATCCCTCCAGTGTAGGCTGGCCCTGATGCCCACCGCATGGCTCTTCCCACTGCACAATGGAGGGGTGCTAGCACTACTCTATCCTGAGATTTTACCCCCAGGCTTCCACTACTACACCCACTCTGCAGTCTCTACAGCCAGTGCCGTCATTTATTTGAAAATTCAGGCATTTGAAGCAAAAGAACCTCATTCATTGGGATAGGAAGAAAGAATTGCGCTAGTGCTTTAGTAGGAAAATAATGAGATTATCCACACACACTTTCACTTCTTGATTCCTGAACCTTTGAATCTAAGCTATGGGAGAAAGAGTGCCATATCTTGGATGCTGATTTAGAGCACATACCGCATGACAGAGGTCATTGTCCTTCTCTAATAGATGATGTCATCTAGCTGGCTTCTTTTGTTATTGTTGTTAATCTTCACTCAAGGGTATTTTTTTCCATTGATTTTTAGAGAGTGGATGGGAAGGAGGGCAAGGGAGAGAGAGAGAGGAGAGACATGGTTGTCTCCCACATGTGCCCTAACTGAGCCAGGGATTGAACCTGCAACCCAGGTATGTGCCCTTGACAGGGAATCAAACCCACAGCCTATTAGGTGTGTGGGCCGATGCTCTAACCACTAAGTGACACTGACCACCAAAAGGTCATTCTACTCTGAATTAAGCCAGCTGCTTCATAGTGATGGCAAAAATATTTGTAACTGTCAATTTCATGAGTATCAGCCTATTGCTATACTTTGGTGTGAAATATTTTATTTTGGTCAAGAGGGATGCTATGTAGAATAGTATGGTGGTAGATATGATGGTTCATAACTCCTTGGAGGGCAGCTTTGGCAAAAAGCATTTCAGGAAAGGAAAGTGAAGCTCTATTTAGAGTCTGTTTTTATTCCTGTGATAATAAAACAATTTCCCTTCCATGATAGAAGCAGTCCATAGTAATCAAACTAAAACCATGTACCTCACTAGACCCCCTGATAAATGGTGCCATATTGTGTTGATATCCAACACAGCTATAGTGAGATAAGCAACATTAAGTAAAGATACATGTTTCTGAGCACAAGCATAACCTCCATCCCAGCTGGCATGGACACCTTTTCATGAACACATTAAACAAAGATGGGTATTGAGGGTGGGGATACCCACTGACTTCTACAGAATGCATCATCTTATCCACCTAATAGTTAAACCTTTACTCTGCTGATGTTTCTCTTTGGTCAACATTTCATGGAACACAATACTTTTACACTTTGTTCCCACTTGCACAGGTGTACACATACTTCTTCCCTACATCTTTTTATTACCTGTTTTACAATTGTGTTGCTTCCAATGGACATTCAGATAAACCATTAGATATCCATGAACAAGGCTAGATTTATAACGTTGTCTCCACTGCTTCTTCTATACAAAGTGAGCAAGATTCCCTGGCATTCCTGTTAATTTTACATATAATTATGTTCTAAAATAAATGCACTTTCTGTTAAGATTATCCAATGGCAGTTACCGTTGTTTAGAGCTATAATCTCTGACTGATACATATACTGATATGAGGAATTTGCTTTTACACAATAAAATTTAAAGAAATTAAGAACCTTTGAAGATGATTATCTGGTCTAGTAGGGGTAAAGACAGTTGAAAACCCAATTTGTATTCTAGAGGGGGAATATTAAATGAAATAATGAAATAAAGCTCATAAAATTAGATTAAATGGCAAAGAAACTAATTAAGTGGGTCCTCCGAAATATAGAGCCTTTTGAAGGCATGGCTGCCATGGAGAGAAGTCTGAAGGTTTCAAGGAATCCAGAGTTTGTGCCATGAGTTGAAAGCTTGTGATAGCATTAGAATGCTTAAGGAAAAGAATGCCATGATGAAAACCCTAAATTTCTGGCTCAAATGCTCAAAGTCTATGCTGAAGCCAGTCAACATGCAGATAGAAATACTTATCTAATGCAGCTAGAGGGTTAAGTTAGATAAATCTATACTCAGGACTTGATTCTGTGAATTATCAGATTTCAGAATTAATTAATTTCCAGCATGACTGATCACTTTTGTCAAAGTTAGTCACTGAAATAACAAAGTGAAATCTTAAGAATAGGAAAATTGAGATAATTAAAGGCACCTCAAGCCCAGAATACCCACTGAGCTTCCTTTGCTGACAGAATGGTTCTTCTTTTTGTTCAATTAGGATGTTTCTCTCTTGCTTAAAAAGCCAGAATTTCCATGCTTGTGAAACCTAAATTTCAATAAGAAGCCACCTTTTCTAATGTCACCATTCCTCACCCAGTAATGTTTTCAAATGTGTAACTAGACTCAGTTCCCATCATTAACACCCAGACTAGGATGGAGAATCAAACAGCATGTCAAAAGTAGTAGAAAAGTGTTTATATTTTACAAAAACTATGAAACTGTGGAACTTTGAACTGTGGAATTTCTAAAACAAAATTCTGAGGAATATGTGTGGGGACGGATTATAATGTTGTTCATCCCAAGAAGGAGATACATAATTTTATTATTTATTTATTTTTTTAAGTTCTTTATTGATTAAGGTATCACATATTTGTCCTCATCCTCCCATTCCCAGCCCACACCCCTCCCCACACATGCCCCCACCCCCCTGTTGTCCTTAACCGCTGGTTAGGCTCATATGCTTGCACACAAGTCCTTTGGTTGATCTCTCCCCTTTACCCCCACCCTCCCCTACCCTCCCTCTGAGGCCCAACAGTCTGATCCATGCCTCCTTGTTTAAGGGTCTGTTCTTGTTTATCAGTCTATGTTGTTCATTATTTCTCCTAGATGAATGAGATCATGTGCTATTAGAAATACACTTATAAGAACCGAAAATGCGGCAAGCAATAATGGTTGAGATACATAATTTTAGATCTGATTGGAAGTATTGGTATGGTTACACTTTCTAGAAATTCTGTAGTCAATGTGCTAGCTTCAGCAGCTTTACACAAGACAGAAAGTAGTGTTTTTAATATGTTTTAAAGAAAATTTTATACATTAGCAGTCAATTAATCCATTTCATTTTAGGGAGAATGCATTTCCAGAAAGCAGAACTGAAGAGCAGTCAGGAATGGAGGTAGGGGCAGAGTAAAGGGATTGTGGAGACTTGGGGTGGGGGGAGAATCAAGATGGTAATTGAAAGGGAAGAAAATTCCAGGTGCTGGATTTCTGCTATGTGCAAGGCACTACATAGGAGCTTCCAGACACCACCTCAAAATATCACTTGATACACCCAATAACCACAACATGAATTGAAGATTGTTGTCATTCCACTATAGACTTCAGGAAACTGAGGTTCATGGATATTAAGTAACTTGCCCCTGATTACACAGGTACCAGGTAGAAAGATATGACAGGTGCACAGGACTCCAGAACAAGGGATTCTTAGGGGACGGATGCCCTTCTGATATGTCAGCAATAAATCCCTGCAGTTACTACTGGCTAGCAAAGCTCAGCTGAATCAGATGCAGAAAACATGCTGTGCCATTGTCTGACTATGCCACCAGAGGGCACAGGCTTGGAAGATTGCTTTCCAGACTGTCTGCCTGTTTCTCCTGCAGCAACTGCCTACAGCTGGGAGAGCAGACTGTGTGTGGTACACCAAGAGTGAGCATGAACTGATTCAGTGTTGGGAGATCTGAGCTTTCCACTGCTGTGCTGTGGGATATGCTCCAGTGACCATCCCATAGGTGAAGTGTGCCCTTTGCTGTGCAGTTTGGGCAGTGGGTGTCAGATAGAATGTTCCCTTGGGCTCAGGGCTGATATTTAACATCACTTCTGAAATCGCAGTCCTGAGTGTGATACTTTCCACATAGTAGGAACGCTGTCTATGTTTCTCTGAGAAGATGTAATGTCACAACACAATCACCTTCTGTCTAGTCACTGACTTGACAAACTCCCTCAGTGGCTTTCTAATGCCCTCATGGTAAAGTTGCACTATTTAATCTGGCTTCCAAATCCCACCATAGAATGCAGTCTAGGCTTCTCTCCAACCAGCCTAAATTCTTGAACCCCTGCCCCTCACTTAACATATACACATCCTTAATGTAGTCCTGAAGCAGTCAGTGTCTGGAGTTAAATTCTTCACATCGTGCCCATCACATGATAAATACTCAATAAGCAGGAATTGCTGTTACTACTACTACTACTGCTACTATTGGAGCTAGAAACTCGCAGAGGCAAGGTTGAACTGAGGTCTCCTGCCTGAGTCCAGTGCTCTTTGCTCCCATTGCTTCTTTGCAGCACACAGCTCAGTACTGTGAATACTGGACAGTGAAACCATTTTATCCCACTGTCCTTGTCTCCTGCATTCCCTTCTGGAGTTCTGCAACCCAGGAGATAGCACAGGGGATTTTAGTGACCAGAGAACGAGACTGGTTTCCCCCTTAGCAGACGAATGTGTGCAGCATCAGAAGTCTAGGACTGCCAGCTACTTTGACATCATCCCTCCAAGCCAATACATAAATAATTTGTACAGCACCTGTTAGAGAGGCTCACCCAGCCTCTGCCTATGTGCACCATTCCATCAAAATGCTGATGATCCCGGCACTGTTTGGCTCTGATAGGGAGAACAATATTTGTCCTTCTGCCTCTTGGCCCTTTTTTCCCCTGGTCTCCATTCTTCCTGCTGGAAACACGCATTTCCTAGCTCAAACTTGTGTCCTTCCAGCTCTGAAAATCCTTTGTCTGTTATGATAGATGAAGGATCTGGCAGCCAAAGCAATCATTTAAAGTTCCATTCATGTCATTTTTTACTTTCTCCTTTTGGCCTCAGTTTAGTGCATCAGCTTTGAAAATATCCCAGGGTTGATGCTGGTGTTAATGAATAACTAAGATTGCTCTACCTTAGCAATACAGAACACGTTATAAAGATGGAAATATTTTTATTTCTTAGAGATGCAAGTGGCTTCTTTGCTATGTGCTGTAAGTACTTTTTCTCTTTGGAAACTTTTTTTTTAAATTTCTTTATTGATTAAGGTGTCACATATTTGTCCTCATACCCCATTCCCATCCCACACCCCTCCCCACAGATGCCCCAACCCCCTGTTGAACTTAACCATTGGTTAGGCTCATATGCATGCACACAAGTCCTTTGGTTGATCTCTCCCCCCTCCCCCCACCCTTCCCTCTCCTCCCTCTGAGGCCCGATAGTCCGATCGATGCCTCCTTGTTTCTGGTTCTGTTCTTGTTCATCAGTCTATGTTGTTCATCATTTCCCCTAGATGAGCGAGATCATGTGTCACTAGAGATATACTTATCAGAACTGAATGTGAGACGAGCAATAATAGTTATGCTGACTGGCAAATGAATCAGTCTGTAGTGAGTTTCTTTCTGGACCAACAGTTCTTTTGAGACCCAATATCAATGTCCACCAGTTCCTTATGTGTACATGTCGGCACTGACTTTTCAGCTCTGGATGGTGGACAAATGGTGGTAATGCAGGTCCGACTCCCTCTGGTTTGGTATCAGCCGGAACCAGGGGCACGGCTTCACCCGGACTCAGGGGCACGCGGCCTCACCCAGACCCAGGGGCTCGTGGCCTCTCCCAGACCCAGGGGCGTGTGGCCTCACCCGGACCCGGGACCCAGCCTCACCAGGATCCAGGGGCACACGGCCTCACTCGGACCCAGGATCCAGCTTCACCCGGATCCAGGAGCGCATGGTCTCACCCGGACCCAGGGGCACGTGGCCTCTCCCAAACCCAGGGGCACGTGGCCTCACCCGGTCCCTGGGGCGCGTGGCCTCACCTGGGCCCGGGACCCAGCCTCACCTGGATCCAGGGGCACACGGCCTCACCCGGACCCGGGATCTAGCTTCACCCGGACCCAGGGGCGCGTGGCCTCACCCGAACCCAGGGGCGCCTGGCCTCTCCCAGACCCAGGGTCACGTGGCCTCACCCAGATCCAGTGGTGCACAGCCTCACCCGGACTCAGGATTCAGCTTCACCCGGACCCAGGGGCGCATGTCCTCACCCAGACCCAGGGGCGCATGGCCTTTCCTAGACCCAGGGGCACGCGGCCTCACCCGGGCCTGTGACCCAGCCTCACCCAGATCCAGGGGCACACGGCCTCACCTGGACCAAGGATCCAGCTTCACCTGGACCCAGGGATGCGTGGCCTCACCTGGACCCAGGGGCCTGTGGCCTCACCCAGATCCAGGGGCGCATGGCCTCACCCAGACCCGGGATACAGCTTCACCCGGATCAGGGCCACGTGGCCTCTCCCGGACCCAGGGGCGTGGCGTCACCTGGACCCAGGGGCGCAACCTCACCCGGGCCCGGGACCCAGCCTCACCTGGACCCAGGGGCATGCGGCCTCTCCCGGACCCGGGAACCAGCCTCACCCGGACCCAGGGGCGTGAGGCCTCACCTAGACCCAGGGGCGTGTGACCACACCCGAGCCCAGAGGCGTGCAGCCTCGCCCGGACCTGGGACCCAGCATCTCCCGGATCCAGGGGCGTATGGCCTCACCTGGACCCAGGGGCGTGTGGCCTCACCCAGACCCAGGTGGCGCGTGGCCTCACCCGGACCCGGGACCCAGCCTCTCCCGGATCCAGGGGCACATGGCCTCACCCGGACCCAGGATACAGCTACACCTGGGTCCTGGGGCGCGTGGCCTCACCCGGACCCAGGGGCACGTGGCCTCACCCAGACCCAGGGTCGCGTGGCCTCACCCGGGTCCAAGGACGCACGGCCCCCCCGACCCAGGATCCAGCCTCACCCAAACCTAGGGGCGCATAGACTCACCTGGACCCAGGGGGGGGGGGGGCCCCTCACCCGGACCCAGGGGCGTGCGGCCTCACCTGGATCCAGGGGCATGTGGCCTCGCCCGGACCCGGGACCCAGCCCCACCCTGACCCAGTTCCCAGCCTCACCCGGACCCAGGGGCGCGCGGCCCCACCCGGACCCGGGACCCAGCGGGGTTTCATCTTGATCCCAATTCCTGTCGGTCAACTCCCTCTCAGAAATTCCCTTGGCCATCCCCTCAGAGCTCCAGGGCGGCTGCCACAGAACTCGCTGGGCGGCGGGCTCGGCGAAGCTCCAGTGTGCCCGGTGCGAGGCGGCGGGCCGGCCAGGGGTCGCTGCGTCGGCCCTTGGGTCTGCAGTGGTGGCCGGTCGCCGAGCGTATGCATCTGGCCGCTTCCGGGGCGTTGAGATTCTTGAAGGACTCGGAGGTCAGCAAGCACGGAGTCTCCCACCCCATGTCTCCCAGGGGTTCGTCTGTCCGTGCTCGGCAGCGAGTGGAGCCGTCCCCTCAGCCGGAGACCGCCGGGGGAACTGCGCCAAGCACGTTCCAGGCCGCCATTGTGTCGCCTGAGCTGTAGTTCTTAAAGTGTGATCTTTGGGTCACCGGCATCAGCATCATCCCGCGTACCCCTCTCTTTTATTCTAGTTGTAGAGCATCTGCTCAGCCAGCCCTCCGGTGGTTCTGGATGGTGTCTGCTCTGCTCTCCTGTCGCAGTCTCAAAATTGTTGTGGCAGGCAACAATCAGGCTTCCGCCCTATGCCTCCATCTTGGTCCTCCTTTGTGTAGTTAAGTCTTGATTGTTGTTGGTGTCACTGGGAGGAATTGTCCTCCAGGCCAATTGGCCGTGAGGACCCTCCGTGTCTATAAAGGAAGAGTTGCTGTGCAGGAGACACGTTTATGGGCCGGGTCTTGTTGCAGCAAGGCTTTGGTGCTCACTGAGTCTGCCTCTTGAATGTGTCCCTTATGCGAGTGGTTGAAATCTGGTGTCATCTCACACCGACCACTAGATGCCCTCGTTTCTGGGTCTCCAATGGAGTGTAGGTCAGCTACTGCCTGAGGCCACTCAGCAGGAATTACTGCAAAAACTGCAGTTTCCTCCTCCTGTCTGAGCAGCCCTGGAGCAGTCCGACTAGAACCGCAGTTCATCTGGTCAAGCTGCCACAGGGCAGGCCACCCACATGCAAAAGCCGCTGCTTGGAGCCCAGGTGGGCCTGCAAAACGTGTGTGGCGGGTCTGCAAAACGTGAAGGGTGGGTCTCAGGGCGGGGCGGGTCTCAGGGCGGGGCAGGGTCTCAGGGCACCACCAGGCCATGGTGTGGCGAACTGCAATGGCTGCAAGTCTGCTTTTTCTGCTTTCCACGTTTCTAAGCCCCCTCGTTCCGCACTCCAGCACAGCAAACACTGATTGCTGGGCGCACCTCCGCAAAGAAGTTATTCCCACTCTCCGACACAAAGGCCGAGAGTCCAGCCTCTCCCCGCAGGTGTCTGGGTCTCCCACGAGTCCCCAGAAGCTGGATTTCAGGGTGATGGGGAGCTAATCTCCCCTAGGGTTGGAACAAAAGCCGCACGACCCTTCCCCTGCCACCAGCCCGACCCACGCGCCTCCGCACCTTATCCCCTCTGAGTTTGCTCTTTCCTCTTCCCTCTTAGCTTTAAATCCACCATTCAGTCAGCTCTCCTGTGGTTCTGGGTGGCAGATGCTCTGTCCTCCAGTTGTATTTTTGAAATTGCTGTGCGTGGCGCATTTAACTTTGCCGCCTTCTTGGTTCTCCTCTCTCAAAATGGCTAAAGGACTTGAATGTAAGACGGGAAATCCTAAAAATCCTCCAAGTCAGTGTTGGTGGCCTCCGGGGTCCCGAGGATCTCACTGGGCAGCTTGGCCAGGTCGGTGACGCGGATGGGCCCGTCCTGCAGAAAGATGGTCTCTTCCTTCACTGAGAGCCACTGCGCCAAGTCTGCGGCCACCGCCACAGCAGCTGCCGCGGCTGCCCACGAGCCCATGGCCCCGGCTGAGGTGCTGACTGAGAGGAGCAGCTGCCCGGCCTGGGGAGACGCGAGCAGGAGTCGCCGCGCTCACCAGTCCATCTTTTAGTTGTATTTCTGAAACTGCCATGCGAGGCAACAGATCAGCAGTTCACCTCCGCCGCCATCTTGGCTCCTCCTCAACAGAATTCTTCTCTCTTTGGAAACTTTGACCATTTCTATTAACAAGTCAGAATTCCAGATAAGCATGGGTTCCAAATTCGTAGCTGCAGAGGTCAAGGTCTTAAAGTGGTCATCTCATAATTACTTCTTACAAGCTTGTGTGACTTTTATGGAAAGATGACTCTGGTGACAGAGTGGAGAATGAATAGTAAAATTGAATAAGGAGGGTTCAGTCCATGAATTGAGGCAGTGACAGTAGAAAGGGAGAGAAGAGAGTTTTGATTGGAATTTAAGAGGTAGTACTCTCATTAGATGTGGGGAATGAGAATGAAGGAAGCCCCTAGGATGACTCCTAGGTTTCTGACATGGGAGTTTAATAGACTGAGATGTGGAATGAAGCAGAAAAAGCAGGCTTGAGGAGATTATTTTACTTTTGAAACTTTGAATTTGAGGTATATGTAGAACATCCTGGTGGCTATATCTAATAGGCAGCCAGATAATTGTCTGGGAATTCAGGAGAACAATTTGGACAAGAGTAGGTAGTTTTGTGAGATGGCAGTTAAGTTCCTGCGAGAGGGTTATATAACCCAGAAAGAAATACGACTGAGAGCTAAGGAAGTAGATCTGTCATGATTTCATGAATCTCTTCCTTCTGACCACTCATATCCACAGTCATTGAAGATTCCACAAATGACTCCCTTACTCCATTGCCTTGTACTCTTTTAACCTCAGAGCATCTTACATCATATCTTTTTGGCTTCCTCTCTAATAATTAAACAATAATACTCATGGGTATAAGAATAATAGTATTAAGTTACTTTGCAACTTAGAAATTAGTTTTTTGATGATATAATGGTCAGAAAAATAAGAAAACACAATATTTTCTTCTTGTTGTTTAGAAACACACTAGTGGTTCCATGCTCTGCACAAATGCATGAGGTTCATCCTTTGACCATATATGTGGCTTTATAAACCACCACCAAATTAAACATATCTTTTAAAAATTATTTTTTTCTTTTAGCCAAAGTATAGATGTTCCATTGTCTTATCTCATAGATTTTTTTTATCTGAAGAAAATACAAAATTAAAGAAAAACACAATCCAAAAATGTATTTATTTTACAATCCAAAAATTCAATCTACAAAAAATAATATATGCAGGAGTGCTACTTTTACCTAAGGATTTCTCCCTCTCCAAAAGGCTGGTTCAAATAAAAAAATGGTTCGATTTCCATAAATTTAATTTATGCACATTTTACTTTCATTAAGATTACTATTATATCTGAATGAGAACTATGGAGTGATTACTATGGTCTCTGGCAAACCATTTTTCTTACTTCCTGCTCCTATTAGATGAATTGCCAGTTTTTCAGGGGAAAGAGCCTTCCTCACAGCCCCTGGTGAGCATACTATAAAATATTTGCTATTGTTTTATTAATCATGATTGGAGATAATTAGGTGCCTCTGAAAATGTTCCACCCAACTAAGTTACCACAATGGTTCTCTGATCTCATATCTTATAGGTTACTTTCCTTCCAAAATGTCACAATTCCTCTATCTGGTTATTTTGGTACTTGAACTTCACAATACAATTTATTGTGCGCCAGTTAACAGCTTTGAAGGTAAAGTAATCACCTAACATTCCCCCCCCCCCCGCAACAAAGTAATACTCTATAAGATGTCATTCTGCAATGTCCATATTGCATTCAACTTTAATAGAGATTCACATGGGAGATCCCATATTGGAGCATCTTCTTTTCCCTATGAGAATTTGTGTAGCTTTGGCCATGCTATCTCTTAGAGCCTACTACAGCACCCAAACTCAGATCTTGGAGTACTTGGACTTCAATCTCACAGATCTCCAATGGCAAAGATCCAGCAGTCCAGCAAGGCTTCCAAAAACTGATCTAGTCACGGAATTTTCCAAAGAAGGAGCCAGAATTGCCAATAGGAAACATTCTCTTCTTTGGGAAATAGCTGAAACCAGTGGCAAAGTTATTGGGTTATATCAAAACATGTCAAAACCCTCTATGAGACATACCTCTCCAGTGTTTCTGCATCAGCCCCTGCCTGGTGTTTCTCAGTGGTTAGAGCATCATCCCCTTGCACTGAAGGGCCATGGGTTTGATTCATGGTCAAGGGCACTTGCTTCGGTTGCAGGTTTGTTCCCTGACCCCAGTTGAGGTGCCTGCAGGAGGCAATCAATTAATGTGTGTCTCTCACATTTATGTTCCTCATTCTTACCCTCTCTCACTTTCCCTCCCTTCCACTCTCTCTAAAATACAATGGAAAAATATCTTCAGGTGAGGATTAATGAAAAGAGTCATATGGAGGTGCAAATTGAAGGGAAGGTGATGGACCTTATCTATGACCTCATTATTAGCACTATCATGGCCTTGGTGAATTAGATTTGCTTTAAAGGTAAGGCTGAATTTCTAGTTCAATGTTCAGATAATTTGGAGGTGGAGGAGGAAGCTCGTGATATGTTCCCACTGGTACTAGCAGGTATTCTTTATACCCCTCATACCACAGTGACCTCTCCACTTAGCATAGCTGCACATAGTGCTAACTCTCCCATGGGCATTGTCACACAGCTCATAGGATGAGCCAAGAAAATTTCAAGGGAGAGAGCACTTTCAGAAAGGTGGATGAGGGCATGAATATCTTGCTCACATTTGGACCAAAAGATTTGGTAAAGTGAGATAAGCCTGCATTTGGTAGGTGAACAGACTTGGTTTTAAACCCCACTGTGACCTTTCCATGAACTCTTGGGCAAATGACATAAATACTTCAATAATGTTGTATTAGTCTGTTCTGGCTACCATAACAAAATACCATTGACTGGGTGGCTTAAACAACAGAATTTTATTTCTTACAGTTCTGGAGGCTGCAAAGTCCAAGATTAAGGTACAGTTAATTTAGTTTCTAGTGAGGGATTGCATGCATGTAGATGAGAGAGGGAGAGAGAGAGAGAGAGAGAGAGAAGAGATCACTTTCTTATCTTATAAGGCCACAAACCTATGGGATTAGTACTCTACTCATGATTTCATTTAAACTATTTACCACTTAAACATCTATTTCAAATATGGTCACATTGAGGGTTAGGGCTTCATATATGAATTTGGATAGGATACATTTCAGTTGCTAGCACAATGTACTATGCAAAGTTTTTAATTTTAGTGTAGTCCAATTTATCTAATTTTTGTTGCTTATGCTTTTGATATCAAGTTGTATCTCCCATGGGCGGGCACAAAGATTTTCAAATAATCCCAGAAAATTTGAAAGGATAAAGCACTTTCAAAGATATGCGTGAGTGCACCATTCCTAGAAACAATGTTATGGCACACATTGGTGAAAAAGAAACTAAAGCTGTAGCTATAACTGAAGTTACTTTTTTGGACCTATATGAGATAACTCTCTTTAACTTTACCACCCAATTTGATAGAACCTTTCTGCTGTTGGTTTTGGAGAAAAACATCAGGAGTATTCTCTTTCTAGGGAAAGTTGTGAACTCAATGGAAGTATACTGTAGTTGTAAAAGAGGCTGTTGGCTAACTGCATATGCTTATTGAAATAAGGAATAAATAGTACAGCCTGATGTGATCAATGTGGGCTTGGACGTGCCTTCCCTTGGGCAGAGATGGAAATTGTATACAATCCAAATGGCATTGGGTGTGGAAGAGGTCAGTCCTGTGTCTGACCATTCAGACACCCTAAAAGTAACTAATTACCCAAAGCACAGGAAGGCTTAATGCTATTTCTCTTTGACAGAAAATCTATTTTTTTTTAATTTTTAAAATATTTATTGTTCAGATTATTATAGATGTTCCTCTTTTTTCCCCCATAGCTCCCCTCCACACATTTCCACCCGACCCAGGCCCTCGCCACCCCCAATGTCCTCTTCCACTGGTGTAAGATTTTTGCCCAATCTCTTTCCGCAACCCTCATACCCACTTCCCTCTGAGAATTGTCAGTCCACTCCCTTTCCCTGCCCCTGATTCAATTACATTCACCAGTTCTGTTCATCATATTTTTATTCATTTGATTTTTAGATTTACTTGTTGATAGATATGTATTTGTTATCACTTTGTTGTTCATAATTTTTATCTTTACCTTTTTTTCCTTCTTCCTCTTCTTAAAGAATACCCTTCAGCATTTCATATAATACTGGTTTGGCAGTGATGAACTCCTTTAGCTTTTTTTTTTTTTTTTTTTTTTGTCTGTGAAGCTCTTTATCTGACCTTCAATTCTAAATGATAGCTTTGCTGGGTAGAGTAATCTTGATTGTAGGTTCTTGTTATTCATCACTTTGAATATTTCTTGCCACTCCCTTCTGGCCTGCATAGTTTCTGTTGAGAAACCAGCTGACAGTCATATAGGTACTCCCTTGTAGGTAACTAACTGTTTTTCTCTTGCTGCTTTTAAGATTCTCTCTTTGTCTTTTGCCCTTGGCATTTTAATTATGATGTGTTTTTGGTGTGGTCCTCTTTGGATTCCTCTTGTTTGGGGTTCTCTGCACTTCCTGGACTTGTAAGTCTATTTCTTTCATCAGGTGGGGGAAGTTTTCTGTTATTATTTCTTCAAATAGGTTTTCTTTTGTTTTTAAATGAATCTTTATTGTTCAGATTATTACAGATGTTCCTCTTTTCCCCCCCATAGCTCCCCTCAACCTGATTCCTCCTCCCATGCCCTTACCCCCACCACTGTCCACATCCATAGGTGTAAGATTTTTGTCCAATCTCTTTTTGAACTCCTCACGCCCCCTTGCCCCCAAGAATTGTCAGTCCACTCCCTTTCTATGCCCCTGATTCTATTATATTCACCAGTTTGTTCTGTTCATCAGATTTTTTTATTGACTTGATTTTTAGATTCACTTGTTGATAGATATGTATTTGTTGTCACTTTGTTGTTCATAATTTTTATCTTTATTTTTTCTTCTTCTACCTCTTCTTAAAGAATACCCTTTAGCATTTCATATAATCCTGGTTTGGTGGTGATGAACTCCTTTAGCTTTTTCTTGTCTGTGAAGCTCTTTATCTGACCTTCAATTCTGAATGATAGCTTTGCTGGGTAGAGTAATCTTGGTTGTAGGTTCTTGCTGTTCATCAGTTTGAATATTTCTTGCCACTCCCTTCTGGCCTGCATAGTTTCTGTTGAGAAATCAGCTGACAGTCGTATGGGTACTCCCTTGTAGGTAACTGTTATGGGCCAACCCGTAAGAGATGACCACCAGAGACAGAGATCAAAATTTATGAGCCTTTATTAAGCTGGCCAGCGACTACAGTTGCAGCACTTCACCGGGTAAAGACTGAACTGCAATGCAGACCACAGGTGTTATAGCAAATTTATACTCGGAAACCACAGGAGGGAGTTAGGACAGTTACAATGACAACCCAAAGGTTACAAAAGTTATTTCAGCCGTTTCCAAGAAACTCAGGGCACAGGTGCAACACCTGGGCACGCTTGGCCGAAGCGTGAACCGCCACCTCCCTCCAAACTCCAACCGACCCATTGTTCAGTGACCTACTCCACCTCCCTCAGTCCTAAGGCATCCTGCCTCCAGACATCGGAGGAGCTGTGCAATGTTTGCAGCCCAGAACATTCCCTACTGGTCTTTACAGTGAATCAAATCGTTGGTTCAGATTCCTCCCATCCTTCCCCAGGAATTCGCTGGTAATGGGTGTGGAGGACCATGAGCTTTACAGCCTGTATTCTACTTTGGATGAAGTTTAGTAAGCATTTGGCAAAGCATGGGCCAACAGTAAAATGAGGAGCAGGAGGACCAGAGGTCCGGCTATGGCTGACAAGAGGGTAGTTAGCCATGGTGTCCAAGTGAACAGGTTTTCATACCAATTTCCTTCGGCCCTTCTCCTTCCTTCCTGACCTAAGAGGCGTTTCCTAAGCTGACTTAGACTCTCCATGATGATGCCAGAGTGGTTTTTGCAAAAACAACAGGCCTCTCCTAGTGCTAAGCACAAGCCTCCTTATTTTAGGAACAATAAATCTAATACCCTCCGGTTCTGCAGGACTACCTCGGCTAGGGAGCCTAAGGAGTCTTCTAGCTGTCCTACCGATTTTTCAAGGGTGCTAAGGTCCTGATCAACCTGTTGTCCTAGCTCTTTGTAGTTATGATGTCCTGTTATTAGAGTGGCAGTTCCAATGGAGGTAGATCGGGCCAGGCCTAGTCCCACTAGGAGGAGGACCAGGACAGGCGCCCTCTTATACCTTCTAGGTTCTAATCTTAAGTGTTCCCTACCTCCTTCCCCAGAGTATTAGTATACTTGTGGTAGAATATGAGTAAGGATACATATGCCAGGATCTGTTGGTGAAAGCAAAGAAGGGGGAAGGCACAAGGTACTATCCCATTGGTGCACGCCCAACAAGTTCCCTCTGGTGCTACAAAATACCTATTTAGGGACTCATCATACTCTTGAGGCAGTTCTGTTACCTGAGTACATGAGGAAGAGTATGGGGAGGACCCCAAGGGGTAGTTCACTGGGGCTATGCATGTTCCAGCCCCTTGTAGGTCCTCCAGAGTAAGGCGGGATTGATGTCCCCATATACAGAGGCCTTCCGGCAGGCTTTGGACAGAATAATTGCGGATCTCAGATGCATTCTGCCCAAAGGAAATATTTGCCCCGATACCCACATAATATGGGGGTTCAGGATTTAGGCACAGCCAACAGTCTTTGGTTATGTTGGGGGAGGTCTTATTAAGGAAGCGGAACATGGCCTCCAGTGTCCCCAGCAGGCCTCGATGGGACGTCTCTGGTAGGAACTTAAGTTCTCCTGGTACCTCGGTTGATCCTGGAGCTGGTTTTGACATCTCAGTGTCGTTCCATCCAGGGGTTCTTGTCACCACGGGGGCCTGTGTCACCTTAGGGGGCCTTGGAGGTTCGGGTTGGAGAATGGGACGTAAGGGACCCACAGGGTTTCAGGCACGGGGTAGGGTCCATCTCTGGATGGAAAAAAGTGCTCCAGGGTCCTGGCCGGAGACATATAGCCGGATACCCCAGGTCGTACCTCCCTCCCAATAGTCTGCCCTCCAGTTTAAGGGTTGGATAATAATCGGGTTACAGTTCCCGATTGTGCAATTAGCGGTGGGGGCCCTGAAGTCCCATGTCCTAGGGATTGTGCCCATATGACTCTTTCTTGTGTAACTACAGCTGCCCCGGCATACCTGATACTGTCCTCCACAAAGCTGCTCCCGTCAGTGAACAGGGTCTCCTCAGGGTTGGAGATGGGCTGGTCTGTTAGGTGGGCCCTCAAGGAGGTTAGGGTAGTCAGGGTCTCTTCACAGTCATGGAGGGGAGTTTCAGCTCCCTCATCTGGGAGGAGAGTGGCAGGGTTTAGGGCTGTAGTCTTCAAGAAGCTTACCCTCGGGGGTCTAGCAGGAGCACCTGGTATTGGGTAATATGAGCATTTGATAACCAGTGCTCAGGTGGGCTGTGCAGTAGGGTTTCTACTGTGTGGGGTGCAACCACTTGTAAGTCTTGGCCAAAAGTCAGTTTAGAAGCTTCCTTAACCAGTATGGCCGTGGCTGCTATGGCCTTTAGACAGCTCGGCCATCCTGCAGCCACTGGGTCCATCCTCTTAGACAAGTAGGCAACTGGCCTCTTCCAGGGCCCCAGAGTTTGTGTTAGTACCCCTTTGGCAACCCCCTGAGATTCTGCCACATAAATCTGGAAGGGCTTGGTGAGGTCAGGCAGTGCCAGAGCTGGAGCACTCGCGAGGGCCTACTTTAACTTTTGGGATGCCTTTTCCTCTACGTCCGTCCAGGAGAGGCTCGGGTTCTTACCCTCTGAGCTGAATATAGGGGCTTTGCCATTTTAGCAAAACCCAGGATCCAAAGTCTGCAGTACCCTACGGCTCCCAGGAATTCCCATACCTGCCGCTTCGTCTTTGGGGTGGGTATTGTTGAGAGGATGGCCTGAACTCTACTATTTGAGAGGGTCCGCTTACCTTCTTTGATGTTGTATCCTAGGTATGTTACCTTGGTTGAGCAGTGCTGGGCCTTCTTGGCCGATACACGGTACCCAAGTTGATCTAGCATCACCAGAAGATCCCGGGTTGCCTTTGACATTTCTCCAGGTCCCCAGTAGCAAGTAAGAGGTCATCAATATACTGGAGTAGGGTGACGCCCGGGTGACTATGACGGTACCCCTTTAAGTCCTGGTTCAGAGCCTCATCAAACAAGGTAGGGGAGTTCTTGAATCCCTGGGGAAGCCTTGTCCAGGTTAACTGTCTTGATTCTCCCTCTTCTGGATCTGTCCATTCAAAAGCAAAGATTGGCTGGCTCTGCGGCCCCAATGGGAGGGAGAAAAAGGCATCCTTTAAGTCTAAGACCGTATAATATCGGTGCTCAGGCCGGAGCAGGCTCAGGAGGGTGTACGGGTTGGGCACAGTTGGGTGGATAGTCTCTACTCTTTTACTAACTTCTCGTAAGTCCTGGACTGGCCTAAAGTCCTCTGTCCCAGGCTTCTGGACGGGGAGAAAAGGGGTATTCCATGCCGACTGGCAGGGAATCAGGATCCCGGCTTCCCTTAATCTTAGGATGTGCTTTGCTATCCCTATTTTCACCTTCTGGCTCATAGGGTACTGCCACACTCTAACTGGGGTGGTTGTACTGGTTAGTTGGATCACTATAGGGGGTCTGTGAACTGCTAATCCAGGCGGGTTCCCTTCCACCCAGACCCCCAGTATTTCCTCTCTGAGCCTCCCAAGGTAAGGATCCTGCAGAGGGGCCTCCGAAGGTCCTTCATGCAGCTTGTATTTCTCCTCTAGGGGACAAGTGAGGAGGAGGATCATTTTTTCCTGGTCTGCGGGTCCCCAAAGAAGCACCTAAGGCTCCCCTCCTTCAAAGGAAATTGTGGCCTGGAGTTTGCTGAGCAGATCTCTCCCTAGGAGGGATAGGGACATTCAGGCATAACGAGGAAGGAATGGGTAACAGTCTTTTTCCCGAGGTTAGCAATCCGGGCTTATGTCCAGGGGTAAGACTTTATTCATCCTGTGGCCCCCTGGATGGGAGTTCTGTCCTTAGAAACTGGCCCGGCTGGGTGTTGCAGTACAGAGAAGGTGGCTCCGGTGTCTGTTAGAAAATCTACTGGCTTGCCCCCCACATTTAGCATTACCTGGGGCTCCTGGGGGCCCACAGAGCCCCAACGCCTTCAGTCCACTTCTTCCACTAACACCGGGACTGCCTCATTCCCTGGCCACTCAGGACACTCCCATTTCCAGTGTCCTTCTTTCTTACAGTAGGCACACTGGTTTTTCCCCAGCCGGGTCTTTTGGTTCTGTCCTCTCTTCTCCCATTCTTTTCTTCCCATCCCTCTTTGCTGTCCCTTCACTTCATTCATGGCTAGAAGGACCTTTGCCATTCTGGCGTTTAGGTTAGCAGTCTGATCTTCTCGGTTGTTAAAGAGTTCTGGGCTACATTACCCAGTTCTGAAAGTGACTTCCCCTCAAAGCCTTCTAACTTCTGTAAGTTTTTTCTAATATCTGGGGTCAACTGGGACACAAACGCTACATTGATAGCCTGCTGATTCTCTGGGGCATCAGGGTCTATTGGGGTGTACACCTGATATGCCTCACAGAGCCTCTCAAGGAAGGTGGTGGGGCTCTCGTTTGGTCCCTGGACTGTTTCTGTTACCTTGGAAAGGTTGGTGGGCTTCTGAACTGCCTCTTTGATGCCCCTCAGGAGAGTCTGGCAATACCTGTAGAGAGCCTCCCTTCCCTGATCAGTGTTGTGATCCCATTGCAGCCTTCTGGATGGAAAAACAGCCTCGATCCTCCCTGGGTCTGTGGTGGGTTGGCCATCTGGCCCAAGGACTAACTTCCTCCCTTCCCCTTTTACTCTCTCTCTTTTGAGGTGAAAAGGATCTGAAGTAGCGGCTGGCAGTCGTCCCAGGTTGGCTGGTGGGTGAAAAAGACCAACTGCAGAAGCGAAATCAGACCTTGGGGATTCTGGGAGAACGATGGGTTTTGGTTCTTCCAGTTGTATAGGTCACTGGTTGAAAATGGGACATAGACCATAAAAGGCTGACCATCAGGTCCTAAATTAGGGGGACTCACCTGGCATAGAGGGAACATGGGAGCAGGGCCACAGAGACCAGTCTCTCTCTCTCTCTCTCCTCTGTTGGTCAGGTCTGGTGGGCCATAAGGGGTCCCGGTCCGGGTGTGGGATGGACTGAAAGGGTTGTTCGCGGACAGAGTCTGAGTGGGAGGCCAATTGTCCGGGCCCCCCAGGGGCCGTGGACTTGGGTCCGGATTTTCTCTCACTCCGGGTGGAGGCGCCTGCAGGAGCGCAGGGTAGAGGGGTGTTGCCGGGGTCGGGTTCCCAGGGGCTCCTCCTGACTGTCCCGTTGATAATGTTGGTGCTGAAGGCAGTGACGGGGCAGCGGAACTAGGAGGCATTTGTGAGGGTATTGGGGCCTCCCGCTCCAGTTGGGGCTCCAGAGGGGAAACATAAGGGGGAGGTTGGCGGTCAGGGACCCAGTCTTCTGAATCATTTGGTAAGACCTTAGGGTCTACCTTCTTGGCTCCTTTTGGGGGACGAGCCAATAAAATGGTCTGTCTCTGTCCCAATTTCTTTTCTTTGCCCTGGCAATTTTTCAACCACTGGGGATTTTCAGTGAGAATGTCAATCCAAATTTGAATATAAGGGATTTGGTCAGGGTGACCTGGACGGCCATAAACAATATGATGAACCCTATAAGCCGTTCCTAAGTCATAGGTCCCGGTGGACGGCCACCCAACCCCAAATGTGGGCCATTCTAATTCACACAATCTCTGCAAATCAAGACTATTAACCGACATCCTGTAGTCTCCTCCGTGCTGTTTGAAGTCCTGAAAATTCTTAAGAAAACATTGTAAGGGGATAGACGTAGACATAGACGTAGACGTCTGGCCCTGACCCATTTTAACAAAGACATGGACAACAAAGATAAGACAAACCAGACACGTGCACCCTAAGGTCACACGTAACAGGGACCCCGGGCGCCGTCTCATCCGGGTGTCGAGACTCGGAGGCTCCGCTGCATCCAGCCCTCCTGTAGTCCACCAGGGGAACATTCCACAAACAGAAACCAGGTGCTTACCTCCCCACTGGAGGTCCAGGTGGCTCTTACTTTCAGATCGCGAATTTTGGAGGAGACACTCTGCCTCCCTGGAACCCGCGACGGAGACTAGAGTGTCCTCACCTTGGGTGTCCACCGGCAATGTGGCCGAGTGTATCTCACTGGGGCCTCCAAATGTTTTGGGGCAACCCGCAAGAGACGACCACCAGAGACAGAGATCAAAATTTATGAGCCTTTATAAGCTGGCCAGCGACTACAGTTGCAGCACTTCACCGCTGTAAAGGCCAAACTGCAGTGCAGACCACAGGTGTTATAGCAAATTTATACTCGGAAACCACAGGAGGGAGTTAGGACAGTTACAATGACAACCCAAAGGTTACAAAAGTTATTTCAGCCGTTTCCAAGAAACTCAGGGCACAGGTGCAACACTTGGGCATGCTTGGCTGAAGCGTGAACCGCCACCTCCCTCCAAACTCCAACCGACCCATTGTTCAGTGACCTACTCCACCTCCCTCTGTCCCAAGGCATCCTGCCTCCAGGCAACAGAGGAGCTGTGCAATGTTTGCAGCCCAGAACAGTAACTGTTTTTCTCTTGCTGCTTTCAAGATTCTCTCTTTGTCTTTTGCCCTTGGCATTTTAATTATGGTGTGTCTTGGTGTGGTCCTCTTTGTATTCCTTTTGTTTGGGGTTCTCTGCGCTTCCTGGACTTGTAAGTCTATTTCTTTCACCAGGTAGGGGAAGTTTTCTGTCATTATTTCTTCAAATAGGTTTTCAATATCTTGCGCTCTCTCTTCTTCTGGAACCCCCATAATTCGGATGTTGGTACGCTTGAAGTTGTCCCAGAGGCTCCTTACATTATCTTCATATTTTTGGATTCTTTTTTCTTTTTGTTCTTCCGGTTGGGTGTTTTTGCTTCCTTGTATTTCAAATCTTTGACTTGATTCCTGGGATCCTCTAGTCTACTGTTGAATCTCTGTATATTATTCTTTATTTCAGTGAGTGTATGCTTAATTTCTGACTGCTCCTTTTCAATTCTTTTGGCATTCTGACTAAGATCCTTGAAGGTCTCACTAAGTTCCTCGGAGGTTTCTAGAAGATTCTTGAGTAACCTAATAACTGTGGTTTTGAACTCTATATCTAGTATTTTGCTTTCTTCCATTTCTTTCATTTGTGACATGTTTCTTTGTCTCCACATTTTGGCTGCTTCCCTGAGTTTGTTTCTATGTATTGGGTAGCTGCTAAGTCTCCTTGAGTTGATAGAGTGGCCTTGTGTGGTAAGTGTCCTATAGGGCCCAGTGGCTCAGCCTCCCCAATAACCTGAGGTGGCCACTCTTGGTGCACCCCTTTGTGGGCTGTGTGCACAGTCTTGTAGTTGAGCCTTGATTGGTCTTGGTATCACTGGAAGGAACTGACCTCCAGGCCAATTGGCTGTGAGGACCAGCTGTGTCTACAATGGAAAAGCTGATGTGCAGGAGACACCCTTATGGGGCAGGACTTGCTTCAGTGGGGCTTTGGTGTTCATTGATTCTGCCCCTTGAGTGTGTCACTTATGGATGTGAAGACTTGTAATCTGGTATGGTCTCACACTGACCACTGTCTCTTGGATCTCCAAGGAGGTGCAAAGTCAGCCACTGCCTGGGGCCACCCAGCAGGAGCTACAGAGAGATCTGCAGATTCCTCTTCTTTGTATCGGATTTGGAAGTGCCCAGACGAGGCCCAGCTGTGAAGCAAGACAGGTTCCTGCTGCCGGCCTTGGGCCTTCTTTTGATAGCTTTGGGGCTCCCTGAGCCAACTGCTGCCTGTTTGACAGGTTTTAGGCTGAGAAAGGACAGACCACTCATATGCAAAAGCCGCTGCACACAGCTTGGTGAGGTTGTAAATTGAGTGGGGTGCGGTCTCAAGGAATCACCAGGGTAGAGCAAACAGCAATGGCTGCTAATCAGCCCTGCACCACAGAGGTCCCAGAGCAGGAACAATGCCTGCTGCGAGTGCCTCCATCTGAAAGAAAGCTGCCCTCACGTTCCTGCCCTAATGCCAGACAGTTCAGTTTCTCCCCATTTGTGTCTGGGTCCCCCAGAGTCTCGCCCAGAACTGGAGTTCAGAGCAAGCGGGAACTTGTATCTCCCTCCTGATTTAAAAAACAGCGCACCCGGGTGCCAGCCCATTCTGCACCTCCGCACCTCCTACCAGTCTTAACCCTTTGCACTCGCTTGCTTTTTTCTCGATTCCTTTATTCTAATGCTAACCATGTTGAGTCAAACTCGACATCCGAGTGCAAAAGGTTAATGCACTTTCTTCTTTACCTCTCTGGTTGTAATACCCCACTGAGCCAGCTTTCCCATGGTTCTGGATAATAGATGTTCTGTCCTTTAGTTGTAATTTTGATGTGGTTGTGAGAGGAAGCAAATACAGGTGTTTACCTATGCCTCCATCTTGGTTCTCTCTCTGACAGAAAATCTCTTAATTTGACAACTCCATGGTATTTGACTGGGTTGACAAATGTCCTTTCTCTGCCCTCTGGGGCATAGTAAAAATGCAATAATGTCCTCATATCCAAGTATCCTAGTAAGAAGATCAATGAACATAAATTATGTAATACAGTGGCTTATATGTGTTCTCAATCCTATAAGAACGTTTCTTTGTGTACTTGTCAGAACTGTCATTCATGGGTTATAAAAAGGTATTTTTCCCACAGAGCTGAGTCACAGACTGGTAGTTACTGCTAAGCATGTGGCTTTTGTGACTTAACAAGCATGGGACAAAAGAACAAGGGAAAGTGATGATAATGCCTGTACACGTTCAGCTCTTCTTTCTCCACAAAAATTTCCTCATTGCTAATTTATAAGCTGGAAATAGAGAAAGAAATTCATTCCTTCACATTATATCTCTTCCGCTTCCTTTTCTGTAACCCAGTTTGACTTATTTCCAAATGTTGTACCCCTGTCCCAATTGTTCATGTATGAATGTCCTGGTTAGTCTGTCTTTTTGTCTCTACTCTCACCAAAATTTAATACTTCCTTATCCTTAGATCCTTCAGCAACTTCCCTTTGCCTATGCATGCTATTCTACACCCAACCACTCAAGTAGAGTTTACCTCAGACAATTAATATTCAAAGTCCAGTATCAGAATTTAGTAAACATAAAGAACACATTGAGTATTACTGATGTAGTGTGTGTAATTCTGGCTAAAAAATAAGAGAGAGAGAAACCCTTTAGAGAAGTGGAAATAATAACAAATACATAAGTGCTATTGTAGATATTGTACTTTCCATTTAAAACAAACAAACAAACAAACAAACACTGTTTAGAAAAAATATGTGGCCCACACAATTTCTAGTTGTTTTTTTTTCTCATTAGACCCATTTATACATAGGTTTGCTTACCCCTGGTATAGTTCACACTTTGATTTTATGGGTAAGAAATTGGAAGCCCAAAGAAAGAAAGTGACTTATGACACAGGAAATTCATTGTTAATATAGAGTTTGGCTTTACTGAAATTATATTAGAATGTAGGATTTTCTACTTACACTGTTCTGTGACATTGAATAAGGTACTAAAACCCTGAACATCTTTTTTTTTTCTCATCTATACAATAAGAACATAAATAATACTGTATATATACACTGAGTGACCAGATTATTATGATCTCTGAACGCATAATAATCTGGCCACTCAATATATATATATTGGAGGTTAGACGCCCAGTGCATGGGTGGGGTCCAGCCAGCCTGGCCAGGGGGAGGGGACATGGGCAGTTGGCCGGCCTGCCTGCTGGTTGAACTCCTGGTCGAGGAGACAATTTGCATATTAGCCTTTTATTATATAGGATATACACTGAGTGGCCAGATTATTATGCATTCAGAGATCATAATAATCTGGCCACTCAGTGTATACACACACACACACACACACACACACACACACACACACATATAATCGGGTTTTGTGAACCTTCAATGCGGCAAAGCATGTGATCATCACAGATCTGACATCTGATATGAGGCTTATAAATACTGTTTCACTATTGTTGGTTAACATCAGAGTGAGCTGGTATCAGAACCAGGTGGTAGTATGGGGTTCCTGGTTTCCAGACTTCTGTTCTCTAGCTCAGACTCTACTTCCAGAGGCCAGAGTTAATCCCTTACTAAACTTCCTCAAATGAATTGAATCCCAGGTTGTTCTGGGAGGACTATCAGTATCTTCAGAGGAAAGTCAGGGATTAGCAAGACACTGTTCCTTAATTAGTTCCTGTATCTCATGATACTAAATCTCATTCACTCATTTATTTCTGTGGCCAAATTATTCAAAACTACTGTGATTCAAATGATAAATCTCAGTTTATTCTAGTAAAATAGAATAAAACTTTCTTAACTTCACAAGGGCTAACAATAAAATACCTATACCAATATCTCACTTAATAGTGAAAATTTACATCAGAATTTCTACTAAACTGGAAAAAGGCAAATATTTTTTATCATTGATTCTATTAAATATTATACTGAAGGTCTTAGTCAAGGCAGCAAGATAGAAAAAGACATAAACATTATGTGGTTGGAAGAAAGAAAGAAATCTGTCTACTTAGAAAAACAAAAAATATCTATGGATGAAAGAGGCTGTATGACAACAGACACTACAGAAATATAAAAGATTGTAAGAAAATATGAACAACCATATGCCAAAAAACTGGACAAAATGGACTAACTCCTATAAACATACAATCTTTCAAAACTCAATCAGGAATAATCAGAAGACCTGAGTAGGCCAATAAAAACTGATGAAATTGAAGCAGTAATTTAAAAACTTCCAGCAAACAAAAGTGGGACTGGATAGATTTATAGGAGAACTTTACCAAACATTAAAAGAAGAATGAACACCTATTTTCCTCAAACTATTCCAAAAAATTCAAGAGGAAGGAACATTTCCAAGGTATTTTTACAAAGCCAGCATTCCCAAACTAGATAAAGACACTACAAAGAAAGAAAATTACAGGCTAATATCCCTGATGAACACAGCTGCTACAATCCTCAACAAAATATTAGCAAAAAATATCAAATACCATGATCAAGTGGAATTTATTCTGGGGATACAAGGCTGGTACAATATTCACCAATCAATAAATGTGATACAGCACATAAACAAAATGAAAGGTAAAAATCAAATGATCATATCAGTAGAAGCAGAAAAAGCACTTGACAAAACCCAGCATCCTTTTAAAAAATATAAGTATTACATATGTCCCTTACTTTCCCCCCATTGCCCTCTCCCACTGTTTCTCCCTCCCTACTCTTCAACACTCTATTGCCTGTGTCTATGGGTTATGCATATATACATATGAGTTCATTGGTTGATCTCTTCCCCCCCTCCACTTCCCTTTGAGGTTTGACAATCTGTTCAATGTTTCTATGTCTCTGAGTCTATTTTTGTTCATCACTTTATGCTGTTCATTGGATTTCACATATAAGTAAGATCATGTGAGCATAATGACTTGGGTCAATTTCTGGGTTCTCTGTTATATTCCGTTGGTCTATATGCCTGTCCTTGTGCCAGTACCAGGCAGTTTTGAACATAGCAGCTTTGTAGTATAACTTGAAATCTGGTATTTGATTCCTCCAACTTTGTTTTCCTTTCTCAAGATTGCTGTAGCTATTCAGGGTCTTTTTTGATTCTATATAAATTTTTGGAGTATTTGTTCTAGCTCTGTGAAATATGCTGTTGGTATTTTAATAGGATTGCATTGAATCTGTAGATTGCCTTGGGTAGTATTGACATTTTAATGATGTTGATTCTATCAATCCATGAACACAGTATATTCTTCCACTTGCGTATATCTTCCTCTATCTCTTTTTTCACTGTCCTGTAGTTTTCCAAGTACAAGTATTTTACCTCCTTGGTTAAGTTTATTCCTAAGTATCTAATTTTTTGTTGTTGCAATGGTAAATGGGGTTGTTGGTTTGGTTTCCCTTTCTGAGAGTTTATTATTGGTGTATAAATTTCTGAGTATTAATAGATTTCTGAGTATTAATTTTATATTCTGCTACATTGTCAAATTCATTTATTAAATCTAGTAGTTTTCTGATGGAGTCTTTAGGGTTTTCTATGTACAGTATCATGTCTTCTGTGAATAGTTACAGTTTTACTTCCTCCTTTCCAATTTGGATGCCTTTAATTTTTCTTCTTGTCTGATCAGAATGGCTAGCACTTCTAGTACTATGTCAAACAGGAGTGGTGAGAGTGGCATCTCCATCTGGTTCCTGTTCTTTTGGGAAATAGTTTTAGCTTTTGCCCATTGAGTATGATGTTGGCTGTAGGTTTGTATTATAAGGCTTTTATTATGTTGAGGTATGATCTCTCTATTCCCACTTTGTTGAGACCTTTTATTAAAAAAGGATATTTTATTGAATGCTTTTCTGCATCTATTGATACAATCATCTGGTTTTTATCTTTCAGTTTATTTACGTGATGTATCAAACTTATTGAGTTAGAGATATTGTATCAGCCTTGCATCCCTGGAATAAATCCCACTTGGCCATGGTGTATGATCATTCTAATGTATCGTTGGATTCGATTTGCTAGAATTTTGTTGAGGATTTTAGCATCTATCTTCATCAGAGATGTTGCCCTATAATTCTCTTCTTTTGTAATGTCTTTCTCTGGTTTTGGTATCATTGAAAGAGCTTGGAAGTGTTCCTTCTTTCTGAATTTTTTGGAATAGTTTGAGAAGGATAGGTGTTAGTTCTTCTTTAAATGTTTGGTAAAACTCCCCTGTGAAGCCATCCAGACCAGAGCTTTTGTTTATGGAAAGTTTCTTGATTACTGCTTTAATTTCATCAGTAGTTATTGGCTTATTCAGGTTTTCTGATTTTTCCTTATTGAGTTTTGGAAGATTGTATTTTTCTAGGAATATGTCCATTTCATCCAGGTTGTCCAGTTTTTTTTAATAGAGATGTTTATACCCCCCCCCCCTTTTTTTTAATACTTTGTATTTCTTTGGGGTCAGTTGTTACTTCACCTCTTTCATTTTTGATGTTACTTATTTGGGTCCTCTCTCTTTGTTTCCTAGGGGGCTTGGTTAGAGGTTCATTAATATTATTTATCATTTCAAAGAACCATTGATTGATCTTTTGTATTGTTTTTTGGTCTCTATGTCATCTATTTCTGCTCTGATTTTTACTATTTCCTTCCTTCTAATTACTCTGGGCTTTTCTTGTTGCTCTCTTTCTAATTCTTTAAGTTGTAGGGTTAGATAGCTTATTACAAGTTTTTATAGTTTTTTTGTGATAGTCCTGTAGTGCTATGAACTTCCCTCCCAGGATTGCTTTCATTGTGTCCTATAGATTTTGGATTGTTGTGTTTTCATTATCATTTGTTTACAGGATGTGTTTTATTTCTTCTTTGATCTCTTTGGTAATCCAATAATTTTTTAATAGCATGCTATTTAACCTCCAAGTGTTTGATGGTTTTTTATTGTTTTTATTGTAGTTTATTTCTAATTTTATGCTATTGTGATCTGAGAAGATGCTTGATTGATTTCAATCTTCTTGAATTTGAAAAGACTGTGCCTGTGTCCCAATATGTGGTCTATCTTTGAAAATGCCCCAGGTGGACTTGAGAAGTATGTATATTCTGTAGCTTTGGGTGGAATGTTCTGAAGATATCAATTAAGTCCATCTGATCTAGTGAGTCATTTAAGATTGCTGTTTCTTTGCTGATGTTTTGTCTAGAGGATTTATCCATTGATGTCAATGGGATATTAAAGTCCCCTACTATGATTGTATTGCTCTCTACCTGTCTATCTGTCCCTTGATATCTTCCAGAAGTTTTTTTTTTTTTAAATGTATTTGGGTGCTCCTTTATAGGGTACATATATGTTTGCCAGTGTTATATCCTCTTGTTGTTTCGATCCCTTTAGTATTATGTAGTGGCCTTCCCTATCACAAAATTCTTGCACAGGGGCGGGAGGGGCAGGGTGTCCCTAAGTCCAGCCTGCACCCTCTCCAATCTGGGACCCGTTGGGGGATCGGGCCTAAACTGGCAGTCAGACATTCCTCTCACAATCCGGGACTGCTGGCTCCCAACCACTTGCCTGCCTGCCTGCCTGCCTGATTGCCCCTAACAGCTTCTGCCTGCCAGCCTCATAGCCCCGTAACCACTCCCCTGCCAGCCTGATCAATGCCTAACTGCTCCACTGCCAGCATGATTGCACCCAACTGTCCTCCGCTGCCAGCCCAATCGCCCCCAACTGCCCTCCGCTGCTGGCCCAGTCACTCCAAATTGCCTTCCACTGCCGACGTGGTTGTCCCTAACTACCCTCCCCTGCCAGCCTGGTCGCCCCCAACTGTCCTCCCCTGCAGGCCTGGTCCCCCACAACTATGTTCCCCTACAGGCCTGGTTGCCCCCAACTGCCCTCCCCTGCAGGCCCGGTCACCTCCAACTTCCCTCCCTTGCAGGCCTGGTTCCCCCCAACTGCCCTACCCAGCTGGCCCAGTTGCCCCCACCTGCCCTCCCCTGAAGGCCTGGTTGCCCCCAACTGCACTCCCCTGAAGGCCCGGTTGCCCCCAACTGCCCTCCCCTGCAGGCCTGGTGCCTCCCAACTGCCCTCCCCTGCCATCCCGGTTGCCCCCGACTGCCCTCCCCTGCCAGCCTGGTAGCCCCCAACTTCCCTCCCTTGCAGGCCTGGTCCCCCCCCAACTGCCCTCCCCTGCTGGCCTGGTTGCCCCAACCTGCCCTCCCCTGCAGGCCTGGTCTCCCCCAACTTCCCTCCCCTGCAGGCCTGGTTGCCCCCAACTGCCCTCCCCTGCAGGTCATCTTGTGGCAGCCATATTGTGACCACATGGGGGTGGCCATCTTGTGCGAGGGCATGACAGTCAATTTGCATATTACTTCTTTATTATATAGGATGCCTGTGTTTCTTTCTCCCATTCAATTCCTTCTTCTTGCACCAGTCCCTTTAGGATTTCTTGCATTGCTGGTTTTGTGGTAATAAACTGCCTTATACTGTTTTTGCCTGAGGGTCTCCTGATTTCACCTTCAATTTTGTATAATGAGCCTTGCTGGATAGAGTATTCTTGGATTCAGTCCCTTGCTTTGCATCACTTTGTGTACTTTATTCCATTACCTTCTGGCCTGATGTATTTCTGTGGAGAAATAAGTTGATAGTCTAATGGGAGATCCCTTGTAGGTAACTTTCTGTTTCTCTCTTTCAGCCCTTAAGATTCTTTCTTTGTTGTTAACGTTTGCCATTGTAATTATGACGTGTCTTGGTGAGGGTCTTTTTGGGTTCATCTTATTTTGGAATCTGTGCTTGTGTGTCTTTTCTCTTCCCCAAGTCAGGGAAGTTTTCTGTCATTTTTTCTTCAAACAGATTTTCTATTCCTTGCTCAGTTTATTCTATTTCTGATACCCCTATTATACAGATGTTGCTTCATTTTATGTTGTCCCAAAGTTCCCTTTAACCCTCCTCTTGCTTTTTAATTTTTCCCCATTGCTGTTCATTTTGGATGTTTTTGTTTTGTTTTGTTTTTTACTACCTTGTCTTCTAACTCGCTGATGCAGTCCTTAGCTTCTAGTGTACTGTTGAGTCCTTCCATTGTGTTCTTTATTGCAACTATGTCATTCTTCATTTCCTCTTGATTCTTATACATGTTGGTGAATTTTCTATCCATATGGTTGAGCATCCTTATAATCATTACTTTGAATTCTTTCTCTGACAAAATGCTTGCCTCCATTTTATTTACTTCCTTTTCTGGTGATTCCTCCTTTTCTTTCATTTGGGGATTGTTTCTTTTTCTCCCCATTTTTGCTTTCCCTTTGTATTTGTTTCTATGTAATGTGAGTTGTTGTCTCTTTCTGTCCCAGGGCAACCTGATTTATGTCCAAGAGATTGAAGCCCCTAGTGGTACAATGGTCTGGGATTCCAAGGCTGGTCTGCCGTGAGTATCACACCTTTATTGCCTCTTCTCTGAGTTTTACTCCCTTCCCCCACAGATTTGGTCCTTCAGTTGTCCACTGCAGGTGCCTGGGTTCAGCAGGGGTGCATACACAGTTTCTCTGGTGTGTGACTTCCTGTGAGGACCAATGCCTTCTGGCATGCAACTCACTGTGTGGCCCTGGTGCCCCTGGCAGGGTGGCATCCTAGGTACCTCTGGCATTCACTTGCAGCTCAGTTCTGGGGCCTGGTCAGGTTGCCATGCCTGGTGCCTCCAGCTCACACTGTCAGCATGGTCCTGGGTCCTGGGTGGGTTGGGGTGTGGGTTCCTCCAGCATGGACTCACAGTGTGGTCCTGGGGCCTATGTGTGGTGCCATGCCAGGTGCCTCTATTTTGCACTGTCAGTGCAGTCCTTGGGCCTGGGCAGGGAGGGCCACAGGATCCCTCTAGCATGCACTCAAAGTGCGTGGTCCTGGAGTGCAGGGTCCTGGATCCCCTGCTGGGAGGCACAGGAGGTCTCTCTGGCTGGTAGTCACTGTGGACATCTAGGAACCTGCAACAAGGTAGTGCACCACTCACTGCATGGACATGGCTGTGGTCCCTTACGAGTTATGGCTGTCAAGTGTCTCACTGCACGGCTTCAGGATGGTGTCAGAGGCCAATCTGGGTGTTGGTGTGGCTGCTTCTCCTTACAAGATGGCATGGTCTCCATGCCAGAGCCATACCTGGCCTGGGAGTTCCTGTGATGGTAGCAGGGACTTCCTGTCCAGGAGAGCCTGATCGCCAGTCCCTGAGACTCTTGCGAGATTTTTTTTTAAAGTATATTTTATTGATTTTCACAGGGAGGAAGGGAGAGGGATAGAGAGCTAGAAACGTCGATGAGAGAGAAACATCGACCAGCTGCCTCCTGCACACCCCCTATTGGGGATGTGCCCGCAACCAAGGTATATGCCCTTGACCGGAATCGAACCTGGGACCTTCCAGTCCGCAGGCCAACGCTCTATTCACTGAGCCAAACTGGTTTCGGCATCTTGCGAGATCTTACTATCCCTCACCCCGCCCCCCCCCACACACACACCACACAAGTCCCCACTTTCTCCTCTCACTCCTTTACTCACTCATACTCTCTCCCTCACTGCTGTCCTGTTGGCCGCTATATTGGGATTTTTCAATAATTATGTCTTAAGAAGAAACATAGAGCATCTTTTCAATATGTGTGTTTTATAATGGATGACATAATTTTTTATTTATCTTTGTAACTTTATTTTATTTTATTATTTTTTCTGTTAGTACGTTTAAATTGACTTCATCTTTATAATGGACTAGAGACCCAGTGCACGAAATTCGTGCACAAGGGGGAGGTGTGTCCCTCAGCCCAGCCTGCACCCTCTCTAATTTGGGACCCCTTGAGGAATGTTCGACTGCCCGTTTAGGCCCACTGCCAGTAGGATCGGGCCTAAACCGACAGTCGGACATCCCTCTCACAATTCAGGACTGCTGGCTCCGAACTGCTCACCTGCCTGCCTTCCTGATTGCCCCTAATTGCTTCTGCCTGCCAGCCTGGTCACCCCCTAACCACTCCCATGCCAGCCTGATTGATGCCTAACTGCTCCCCTGCCAGCCTGATCGCCCCTAACTGCCCTCCCCTGCAGGCTTGATTGCCCCAAACTGCCCTCTCTTACAGGCCTGGGTCCCCCCCAACTGCCCTTCCCTGCAGGCCTGGTCACCCCTAACTTCCCTCCTCTGCCAGCCTGGTCACCCTTAACTGCCCTCCCCTGCAGTCTTGATCGCCCTCAACTGCCCTCCCTTGCAGGCCTGGTCACCCTTAACTGCCCTCCCCTGCAGGCTTGCTCGCCCTCAACTGCCCTCCCTTGCATGCCTGGTCCCTCCCAACTGCCCTCCTCTGCTAGCCATCTTGTGGTGGCCATCTTGTGGCCACATGGGGGCAGTCATCTTGTGTTGGAGTGACAGTCAATTTGCATATTACTCTCTTATTATATAGAATGAGGCCTGGTGCACGGGTGGGGGTCGACTAGTTTGCCTTGAAGGTTGTCCCAGATCAGGGTGGGGGTTCCCTTGGGGTGTGGGGTGGCCTGAGTGAGGGGTCTGTGTTGGTTTGCAGGCTGGCCACGCCCCCCAGCGACTCAAGCGGAGGCCCTGGTATCTGGGATTTATTTATCTTCTATAATTAAAACACTGTGGTCTTGAGCAGAGGCCTGGGTTGGCCAGGAAGCTTGGCTTCCTCCATCACCAGGGAAACCCAAGTTTCCTGCTTGCTCCATGGCTGCAGCCATTTTTGTTGGGATTTATTTATCTTCTATAATTGAAACTTTGTAGCCTTGAGTGGAGGCCAGGGCCTGCCAGGGTGTGCAGGAAGCTTGGCTTCCTCCATTGCCGGGGAAACCCAAGCCTCCTGCTCACTCCATGGTCACAGCCATTTTGGTTGGGTTAATTTGCATACTCGCTCCTGATTGGCTGGTTGGCGTGGCTTGTGGGTGTAGTGGAGGTATGGTCAATTTGCATGTTTCTTTTTTATTAGTGCAGATACATAGAATTTAATTTCTGAATACACCATTGCTTATTTTGTTATTTCTCTATTTGTGTTAGCTTTGATTTTGTGAGTTTTTTTTTTGTCATGACATAATTTAATATAATAACAAATTCTATAAGCATTTCCTTTCTGTAAGAATATGGACATTTTGAACGACAGGGTTGTGGTTCCAGGCTTTGGTTCTAAAGTTAATTTTAGGGTGACATAAAATGAATAAATTAATATTATATCTTACATGACAATCTAATTTCTATGATGACTGAAATGCACTACATATTCAACAGAGACAGATTTTTAGCAAAGACATGCACTGACAGGAACATCTGAAAACCAGCTTCTGGTATTTGGAATTCCACGTGACCACTGTCTGAGTGTTTATGAATGAGGGTTCTGGTTGCAGGTAGACAGAAGGGTCCTGGCCCCTTCTGTTGTTTGATTCACATTTGAGGCACTTACAGCAGAAATATGGAAAGGTCTTAGATATGCTTCTACTTGCATAGAATACCAATGTAAAACACAAAAACATAATGTACTTTTGGTTTCTATGACAACTGGACTATATCATCTTAACCTGGGAAGAGACACATTTAACTTGGATGTTTCCAGGCAGAAAGTATGTGATACGTTAAAAACATCATTTAGGCATCTACCATCACTATAAATGTGAGGGTGTTGGGTGGGGGAAGTAATTCAATATCTGATTGCAAACACAAGGGCTGATCACTTCTGTTGTGGGGGGAGGCTGGCAGGCACTGTTCAGAGCAGACTGAAGAGGCTGAGTCACTAGTTATTTCATTTCCTCCCTCATTTCTGTGTCCTCAGATGACACCTCAGAGGATGAGGGCTTTGTGATCTTAAGTTATGTAAAGCTACATTTGTAAATGTTTTTGACTGTGCACCAGCCTCCAAGAAGTATTTTTGCAGTAAGCTTAAAAGATATATCTTCATTTATAATACATCTAAATATGCTAAGGAAATTTGGCTAGAGTAAACTGTGAATGCACAAATTTGGAAGCAAATAAATTGTGAGATATAATGAATATAATAGAAACACTAATACATATTTTTCAGGACTCTGGTGGATCATTTGCGTACCTCCTATGTATCTGAACAATACTTTGGAAATGACTACTCTAAAGAAAAACTTTTAGCTATTAGATCAACAATTAAAATCTATAAATGGCTCCCCATTACTCTGTGTAAAAAGCACAAACTCCTTAATAAAGCTTCTGGTCTCAGGGTTGAATTTTTATTGTAATTTTTGTTGATGTGACAGGTTTCTTTCCATTTATTAATTGTGTTTTAAAAGAAAAGCAGATTAATTAAAGGACTTATTGTTGCATCTTTCAGATGAAATATGCTTTAGTAAGCAGTTGGTATAAAGCATATTCATTTCTCTCAGCTTCACATTTCTCAGTCTGCTCTATGACACTGAGGCATGGGCTCTGCTGACCCTGTTTCAAATTTACTACCTACTTGACTGTAGGCAGTGCTCATAGGGAGATGTATATCTAGAATAGAATTAAGTAAACACACTTCTGTTCCTAGGATTAACTGTACTTTATCACAATCCATTATTCTTGCTATATACTGCTGATTTAATCTGTTAAAATATGTTTAGATTAATGAGGCATATCAGACTGTAGTTTTTATTTCGTGTCATGACTTTCATTTTTTATTTTAATGGTTTTATTATTTTTTTAAATTTTACTTTATTGTTGAAAGTATTACAGATATCCCTGTTTTTCCCCATTGACTCATTCTAGCCCACACCTGCCTCCTGCCCAGGCCTTCACTACCCTAGTGCTGTGTCCATGAATTATACATATATGCATATAAGTTCTTTGGTTAATCTCTTTCCACCTACCCTCCCCCCCACCCCCATCTTCCCTCTGAGATTTGACAGTTTGTTCCGTACTTCTATGTCTCTGGATCTATTTTGTTCATTAGTTTATCTTGTTCTTTAGATTCTACATATGAGTGAGATCATGTGATATTTGTGTTTTCCTAACTGGCTTTATTATTCTTAACATAATACTCTCCAGATCCCTCCATGCTGTCTCAAATGGTAAGAGGTCCTTCTTTTTTACTGCTGTATAGTATTCCCTGGTGTAAATGTACCACAGCTTTTCTATCCACTCATTTACTGATGGGCATCTGGGCTGTTTCCAGATCTTAGCTATTATAAATTGTGCTGCTATGAACATAGGGGTGCATATATCCTTTCTGATTGGTGTTTCAGGTTTCTTAGAATATATTCCTAGAAGCGGGATCACTGAGTCAAATGGTAGTTCCACATTTAATATTTTAAGGAAACAGTATACTGTTTTCCATAGTGGCTGCACCAATCTGCATTCTCATCAGCAGTGTACTAGGGTTCTCTTTTATCCACATCCTCACCAGCATTTGTTATTTGTTGATGGTAGCCATTATGACAGGTGTGAGGTGATATCTCATTGTCATTTTAATTTGAATCTCTTTGATGAATAGTGACTTTGGGTATCCTATCTAATAAAAGAGTAATATGCAAATTGACCATGACTCCAAGACACAAGATGGCCGCCCTCATGTAGACACAAGATGGCTGCCACAAGATGGCCTGCAGGAGAGGGCAGTTGTGGGCAGTTAGGGGTGACCGGGCCTGCAGGGGAGGGCAGTTGGGGGGACCAGGCCAGCAGGGGAGGACAGTTGGGGTGGACCCAGGCCAAAAAGGGAGGGCAGTTGGGGGGGAGCAGGCCTGCAGGGGAGGGCAGTTGTGGGTGATCAGGCCTGCAGGGAAGGACAGTTAGGGGCAACCAGACTGGCAGGGGAGGGCAGTTAGGGGTGACCAAGATGGCAGGGGAAGGCAGTTAGGGGCAATTGGGCTGGCTGGGGAACCATTAGGCATTGATCAGGCTGGCAGGGGAGTGGTTAGGGGGTGATCAGGCTGGCAGGCAGAAGCAGTTAGGGGAAATTAGGCAGAGGCAGGCGAGCAGTTTGGAGCCAGCATTCCTGGATTGTGAGGGATGTCTGACCGCCCTCTCACAGATTGGAGAGGGTGCAGGCTGGGCTGAAGGACACCCCCCCATGCACTAATTTTGTGCACCGGGCCTCTAGTTTTTTCATATGTCTCTTGGCCATCTGTATGTCTACTTTGGAGAAGTGACTATTTAGATCCTTTGCCCAATTTTAAATTGGATTGTTTGTGTTCCTTTTGTTAAGTTGTATGATTTTTTAATATATTTGCAAATTAACCCCTTATCGGATGTATCATTGGCAAATATGTTCTCCCATACAGTGAGCTCTCTTTACATTTTGTCGATGGTTTCTTTTGCTGTGCAGAAGCTTTTTATTTTGATGTAGTTCCATTTTTTTCTCATTTTCCTTTGCCTTAGGAGATGTATAGTCAAACATATTGCTATGACAGATGTCTGAAATTTTGCTGCCTATGGTATCTTCTAGGATTTTTTTTTTTATTGTTTCATGAATTACATTTAAGTATTTTATTCATTTTGAGTTTATTCTTATGTATGGTAGAAGTTGGTGGTCTAGTTTTATCTTTTTGCATGTGTCTGTCCAGTTTTCCCAACACCATTTGTTGAAGAGACTGTCTTTACTCCATTGTACATTCTTGCCTCTTTTGTCAAATATTAATTGAGTATAATGGATTGGGACGATTTCTGGGTTCTTTGTTCTGTTCTATTGATCTATATGCTTGTTCTTGTGCCAGTACCAGGCTGTTTTAATTACAGTGGCATTGTAGCATAACTTGATATCGGCTATTGTGGTCCATCCAACTTTATTCTCTTTTCTCAAGATTGCTGTGGTTATTCGGGGCCTTTATTGGTTCCATAGGAATTTTTTGTTCTAGATAAGTGAATTATGCCATTGGCATTTTAATAGAGATTGCATTGAATCTATAGACATTTTAATGATGTTAACCTTTTGCACTCAGATGTCGAGTGTGACTAGACACGGTTAGCATCGGTAGCAGCTCGAGAAAAAAGCAAGCGAGTGCAAAGGGTTAATTGTTCCATAAAGATGACATATATACTTTCACTTATTTGTATGCTCCTCAATTTCTTTCTCCAATGTTCCATAGTTTTCCAAGTACAGGTCTTTTGCCTCCTTTGTTAAATTTATTCCCAAGTATCTTTTTGTTGTTGTTGTTGTTCTAATAGTAAATGGGATTATTTTCTTAGTTTCTCTTTCTGATAGTTCATTATTGGTTTATAAAAATACCACCAATGTCTGAATATTAATTTTGTATCCTGCTACATTGCCGAATTCATTTATTAAATCTAGTAGATTTTGGTGGAGACTTTAGGGTTTTCTATGTACAATATCTTGTCAGCTACGAATAATGATGTTTTTACTTCCCCCTTTCCAATTCAGATGCCTTTTACTTATTCTTCTTTTCTGATCACTTTGACTAAGACTTCCAGTGCTATGTTGAATAAGAGTGGTGAAAATGGACATCCCTGTCTTGTTCCTGTTTTTAGGGAAAATGGTTTAAGTTTTTGTCCATTGAATATTATGTTGGCTGTAGGTTTGTCATATATGGCCCTTATCATCTTGAGATATGATCCCTCTATTCCAACTTTGCTGAGAGTTTTTATCAAAAATGGGTGTTGAATTTTGTTGATGCTTTTTCTGTGTCTATTGATATAATGTAATTTTTGTTTTTCAATTTGTTTATGTGATGTATCACATTTATTGATTTGTGAATATTGTACCAGCCTTGCATCCATGGAATAAATCCCACTTGGTCATGGTGTATGATTTTTTGAAATATATTGCTGGATCCGATTTGCTAACATTTGGTTGAGGATTTTAGCAGCTATGTTCATCAGGGATATTGGTTTGTAATTCTCTTTCTTTGTACTGTCTTTATCTGGTTTTGGAAATAAGATAATGCTGACCTCATAAAAAGTATTTGGTAGTGTTCCATCCATTTGGATTTTTTTGGAATAATTTGAGGAGAATAGGTATTAGTTCTTCTTTGAGTGTTTGGTAAAACTCTCCTGTGAAGAGATCTGTACCAGAGCTTTGGTTTGCTGAGAGTCTTTTTTTTTTTTTAATTATTACTTCTTCAATTTCATCAGTTGGTATTGCCCTATTCAGGTTTTCATGACTTTTATTTTTGAATGCAGGGTAACACTGGCTTTATTTATTTATCTATTTATTTATTTTTATTGATTTCAGAGAGGAAGGGAGAGGGAGGTAGAGGTAGAAACATCAACGATGAGAGAAAATAATTGATTGGCTGCCTTCTGCATGCTTCACACTGGGAATTGTACCTACATCTGGGCATGTGCCCTGACTGGGAATAGAACCATGATCTCCTAGTTCATAGGTCGACACTCAACCACTGAACCATGCTGTCTGGGTCTCATTTAATAAGTTGGGTATTGTTCCCACCTCTTCTTTTTCCTTGGTATAATTATGTAGAATGCACATTAATTGCCTTATTTTTCACCAAATGGTAGAGAAACAGAGACAACATTTACTTTCTGTATTAGTGTCCTTTTATTGCTGTGATAAATTGCCACAACTTAGTAGTTTATAAAAACACACAGGTGTCTTACAGTTTTAGAGGCCAGAAATCTGAATTGGTTTCACCAGGATGAAACCAGGGTCTTGGTAGGGTCATGCTCCTCCAGAGGCTATAGGGAAGAATCTGTTTCCTTGTCTTTTCTAGTTTCTAGAGCTTCATTTATTGCCTTCCTTACCTTATAGCTTCTTCTTCCATCTTCAAAGCCAGCAGGGTGGCATCTTCAAGTATCTCTCTACTTCCTTCTTCATAACACCTTCTCTCTTACAAGGACACTGTGATCACATTAGGTCAACCCACATATTATATGATAATCTCCCCACCCACGATCCTTAACTTAATCATATCTATAAAGTCTATTTTGCAGTATAAGGTAATGTATTAACAGATTATGGAGGTCAGGACACGGAGATCTTTGGAAGTCCATAATTAAACCTACAACATGTTCCTGAGATATAACCAAAATGATCAGAAAAAATATAAAACAATGATTTTCAATATACTGGACATTGATAAACGAGAGACTGTAAACTAGTCACAGCTAGAGTCATACTTACTGGTGAAAGACTGAAACTTTCCTCTTAAGATCAAGAACAAACAAGGATTCCTTCTTTAGCCACTTCTATTTAACAAACAAATGAAAGACAAATGTCTATCTCTGTAACACTTCTAACTCTGGTAATCAAGTAGCACTAATCTGTTTTCTCAGAAGATAGAAAAGATATTAAATGTATTTTTATAACAGGTGGATAAATAGTATATGGCATGATATATAGAAACATACACAAGAATATTAAGTAAAATAATACAACTGGTTAAAATAATTAAATGGAATTCCATATATACACACATACACACAGATAAAATGTATCTAGATGAATAAACACTATGGAATTAGCAGTGATGTCTCTGGATGAATCTGGGTTATGCACTTTTAAAAATTTGTGTTATTATTTTAAGAGTTTTTTCTAGCCCTAACCAATTTGGCTCAGTGGATAGAGCATCGGCCTGTGGACTGAAAGGTCCCAGGTTTGATTCTGGTCAAAGGCATGTACCTTGGTTGCGGGCACATCCCCAGTAGGAGGTGTGCAGGAGGCAGCTGATTGATGTTTCTCTCTCATCGATGTTTCTAACTCTCTATCCTTCTCCCTTCCTCTCTTTAAAAAAGCAATAAAATATATTAAAAAAAGAGTTTTTTCTATAATGGTCATGCACTATATTAATAATATAGTGATAATAATGATAATAATCAAATGATAATAATCAAATCAAAATTAAAAGAATAATAACCCAAGTAGGTTGAACTCTATTATGTGATTTGGAATGCTGTCATGCTATGTGAAAGTTTTTAAACTATAGAAATGTATATATTGTATGAATCTTTTGAGAAAAATCATGACTGTAATGTGACATCAACCATTAATTTAAATACAGACTCCTCTTTAGATAAAGTGATGAAATTTTCTATACACTTAAGAAGGTTTGCATACAGGCATGGTGGCTATAGCTGAGTGATGATCTAGGGTCTAATTTCTTGTCCACTAGCTTTGTGGGCTGCAGTTCTACCTTGAATACATGGTTATATTTTCTCCTTTTTTTGGAGGGAAATTGTGTGTGTGTGTGAGAGAGAGAGAGAGGTTTAATGTTGAAAATGTTTCTCATTGGGCAGTATGGAGCATGGTTAAGACCACCTACCTGTGTTTTCAATAAGAAAGACCAGATTTCAAGTCCATGAGGCAGTAGTAGAGAGATGATTAGTAGAGAGAGTATGGTTACCTGTTGTGAATGCAGGCAAACCTGGGTTCTGACTTTGGTTTTATAACTTCCAGTCATGTGACTCATTTTATCATATAATGGGTAAGCTTTTTTCATACTGTATCTCTTTTCTCTGACTTTATTAATCTGAGTGTGCAATGTAGTGATGTGGTTGAAAGGTCTTCATTACCCTAAAAATTCATTTTCTTTACATCCCCACGACTATTTTGTAACTACCAATCTTACTTCTCAATCACTTCACCAAGAGCATAAAATGTTTGTGTATATATAATCATGCATGTATGACAAATGTGACATTGACATAGAGTGAGAAAACAGTATTTTTTTAGTCAATTGGATATCCACTTGAAAACAACTGAATATTGACTCTTTATTGAGCTATAAAAAATCAAGTGGATATGGTTTGTAGATATAAATGTGAAAGGTAGAAATAATTTAAAGAAAACATAGGAAATGCCTTTATGATATTTTTAGTAGGCAACGATTTCTTTAACAGGACACACCAGAAAAAAAGTACCTAACAATAAAGATAAAAAGGCTATATAAAACTTAAGAACATCTGTTCATCAAAAGACCCCATTATGAAAAAGAAAATGCAGTTCATGGAATAGAAGTATTTATTTGCAATACATGCATCCAACAAAGAAATTTTATTTAGAATATATAAAGAATCCCTAAAAATCTGGAAGAAAAGGCAGACAACCAATAGAAAAATGGGAAAAGATACTTCAGAAAAAAATGGCTAACCCAAATGAAAATATTATCAAACTCATTATTCCAGAGGATCAGGAAATTAAAATTAAAACTGTATGAGATGCTTTTAATCTCAAACTCACACAGGTAAAATGAAAAATGTTAGACACACTGTGTCTTTATGAGGACATGCAGCAACTGATGCAAGTGAAAACTGGTACAACTTCTTTGGAAATTTATTTGGTAACATATATATGAATTTATATATAATCTGTGATACAACAATTTCACTCTTAGGTATTTACCCAACAGAATTATGTGCAAATGTGCAACAGAACACATTTGTAAGAGTGTTCACAGAAACACAAGCACTATTCATAGTAGACAAAAACTTCCCAAATCACACAAAAAATAGAGGTTGGCTAAATAATTTGTGCTATTTTCACATGATAGTGATACCATTATAATAACCCAGTTATTAACTAACAGGAAAGGAGTAAAAGAAAGGCTGAGAATCCCCAAGGAATATGGGCTACAAAGCTCCCTCCCCTTGGGAATGTGGGGTCTCAATTCTGAGCAGCAGAGATGGGAATAAGAGCCCATGTAGCATTGCATCAGAGGGAACCAGAGGAATTCTGCCTACCTGGGAGAAACAAACAGCATCTTCCCATTGAAGAAGTACTGCATTATTAGCAGTCTCAGCCTGAGAAGTTTGCTAGGGCTCTGACTGTTAGGAAGGCTATGCTACTGTGTTTGGGTCCAGCGGAGGGGCCTGCTGGCTGCACAAAGCAGTGACTATGAAGGACCCTCTTCTTTCTTGAAAGGCATTGTGCAGAGCCCCAGTCAGTGACTAAACTGTTTGGCTTAGGGAAAGGGGAAAGGTTTCTCCCAACTCGAGCTCAGGATGGGAACCCCATCCCCAACCTGTGGAGTCTTCCAGACTGCTCCTTCTTGCTGTGTTAATGGCATGAGGGAGTAGTACAGGTCTGGGCAAAGGGCCTGAATAGACACTTCTTCAAAGAGGACCTACAGATGGCCAATGGACATATGAAAAAATGCTCAAGGTCACCAATCATCAAAAAGAGTTAATATAAAACTACAATAAAGTATCACTTCACACCTGTCAGAATGGCTACTATCAATAAATCAACAAATAATAACTGCGTGGAGAAAAGGGAACCCTAATGCACTGTTGCGAATGCAGACTGGTGCAGCCACTATGGACAACAGTATGGAGTTTCCTCAATTAAGAATGGAACTGCTGGCCCTAGCTGGTTTGGCTCAGTGGATAGAGTGTCAGCCTGCGGACTGAAGGGTCCCAGGTTCGATTCAGGCCAAGGGTTACATGTCCAGGTTGTGGGCTCACCCCTAGTAGGGGGCATGCAGGAGGCAGCAGATAAATGATTCTCTCTCATCATTGATGTTTCTATCTCTCTCTTCTTCTCCCTTCCTCTCTGAAATCAATCAAGAAATATATTTTTTAAAAATGGAACTGCTGTTTGATCCAGCAATCCCACTTCTGGGAATATATACTAAGAATCCAGAAACACCAATCAGAAAGAATATATGCACCCCTTTGTTCATAGCAGTGTTATTTACAATAACTAAGATCTGGAAATAATCCAAGTGTCCATCAAACAAGAGTAGAAAAAAAAAGGCATGGTACATTTACACAATGGAATACAATGTGGTTTAAAAAAAGAACCTCTTACCCTTTGCAATAGCATGGATAGACCTGGAGAGTATTATGCTAAACAAAATAAGCCAGTCAGAGAAATAAAAATCCATATGATCTCACTACATGTGGAACCTAATGAACAAAATCAGGTGAGGAACAAAATTGAACTTGAAGCATGGATACATGGAACAGACTGGCAGGTGCCAGAGGGGAGAGGAGTGGGGCATGACTAGGTAAATAAGTCAAAAGGATTAGCTAAAGAACATATATGTATAAACCATGGACACGGATAACAGTGTGGTGAAGACCAAGGGAAGGAGAAATGGGGGAGGTGGAGGTGGGAAAGTGGGTGGGAGGAATGGGGGAAGACTGCAATAATGTCAATATTAATAAAAATAAATTTTTACTGTTTTTTTAAATTACCTTTATTGTTGAAAGTATTACAGATGTTCCCTTTTTTGTTTTTTGTTCCCAATGATACCTTCCTCCCTGCCTCTGCCCCTCCCAAGACTTCACCACACTATTATCTGTTTTAAAAAAGAAAAAAGGTATGTAAAGCTGCAAAATGGCACTGGATGCATAACTCGAACAGGTTTCATATGTCAAAGTTTGGGCTTCCATGACAAATAGTAAGACAATGAGACCTTGGATGGGGACATTTACATGGAAAAACCTAGGAAACTTAAATTACCAGATTCCCCTTCTAGAACCAGTCCTCTCACACCTACTCCTCTGACTTGCTAGTGGAGAGAAACCTCCCCATGTTTGGACACTCTGAAGATACATTACCAACACAGGAGACTTACCAAATGACACATTCAGCATCCATGCTTTCATTGCTAGTTCTCATGAAAAGCAGAGGAGGGAAGTAAAATCCTTGCTCTTGGAGGAAATAGTCTGCAACCAAAGGGAGGAGTACTTGGCTTAGATACACTGGTATGAATTCTGGGAAATATGTAGGAGTGGACTTTGAAGCTTTGAATAAGAATTGGGGGAAATAAAGGAGCATTATTGGCATGACACCATGGCATGATTGCTGTACAGCCACTCACTCCCTGGAGGAGAGTGACTGGCCAGTTAACTGCTTGTTATAGAAAGGTGCCAAACAATTGGCTTTGGTTGTTCAGTTGTTATAACCCAGTGTTTGTATCCACCATTTGGGCCCAGGTTTTCACACAGTGGAACTTGAGGAAAGTGGAACTGGTGGTACCAGGTTGGCACTCCTGTTGATTGCTGGGCTGTTGTTAATAAATAGTTTTGCTTGCCCTTTTTGGCACCCTTGAAGTTTGGCAAGTCACTATGCCTGCTTAAGTAATCATTTACATTGGTGTCTAGTTACTCCTTGCCATCCTATATAAAGTTGAGTTTCTGCAATGATTGGCAGAGCAAGCAAGGTGACAAAATAGACAATAGCTTTCTGGAAAAGGCATGGGACACATGGGGTAAGTTCAGGAATATGAAGAGAATGTGTTTGCCTAAATAGAAGAAGGGGAGGTAAATGGATGTTTGAACACAAGAATGACACTGTATGGTGAGGGATCAGACTTCAACAAATGCCTAAAAGGTGCCATAGTGATTGCTCACTCTCCTATAGAATAGAGGACAAGGGGAGCATCCATGATTTCTGTCAAGGAGAAAGACACAACTTGGCTCTGTTTGAAATCTGTAACTACAACCATCAGCTAGATTAGAACTACAACATGAGCCTACACAGAGTTATAAGATGCATCCGAGATGCAAAGGAAGGAAATCTGAGACCACTTATATCAAAAGACTGGGGAGCTGTTAGAAATTCAGTTAGTACAACTTGGGCCAAAGTATAAATTGTTATGCTTTTAGAGGGTGAATAGTGGAAAGTAGGCCCTCTCACACACAACCCCATAAGTCAAGCAGACTATTCAGCCAAGAGATAATCATGTTCCACAACATGGATTGCTGTTTTTTAATTACTATTTTAATGATAACATTAAGACCAACCTGGGAAAAAAATCCAGAAGGAAGTTGTTCAAAACACAGTGGCTGTAGCTGCTCCATGGACAGAATGACAACGCTTATAATAAGCCTCTTACCCAGACAGTGAGTGATAAGTGTTAACACTTACCACTTATCACTCCCCAAAGTGGAAAACTCCATTAACTTTGTTAGTACCCTGAGGACCTGTGCAGGTAGCTATAGTGATTTTAGGGCAGTATCCAAGTTAAATAGACACAAGCAAATCAGTTTAAACTTCATTGTACAGTCGAAATGGATCTCAAACTGACCTTTGGGTATATTCAAGAGGGAGATTTGTATATAGTCAACAACATTTTATTTGTGTTTGGCTTAATTCCACCAACCAGGTGGAGCAGCTCAGCTAATACATCAGTTTGGTCACAACACTGAACCATTTCCTCCAGGATCTGGTATATGCATTAAATTAAAAACTGATATTTTCTACCTCTCTTTTGGTAGGTTTTTACTATTATGAGATCTGAAATACATAATTTTTTAAGACTCTGTCTCCAGTCACATGAGCCATCTCTAGGTGAAAATCAGGAAACAATTCACTCTGCACAGCAGAATGCCTCTATATTGGAACACTTTAGTTTTGCTGGCAATAGTACAATTAAAAAGGACAGGTCATACTTGGGCTTGAAGTGTACACCAGGACTCTAAAGTCTCAAGGGAAATGAAATACCCAAACTACATAAGTGGAGGGTCTTAAAAATTCATTGGACCATGAGGGTGTCAATCTTAGCCTTTCAGCAAATGAGCTTAGAACTTGCAATGCAGGAAGCAGACCTTTATTGAGCCTTTAAAGCTTTGCCTCCTGTTACCCACCCATCAAATTCTTTCCTGCTTCTTCCAATGACATCACAAGCTCAGGCTTGGTGAGCTGCCAGTCCCACCCCTCCCTCCACCTGCTTCCTGTCTAGGTCATCCCAGTTGGCCCCAGCTGGCAATAGCATCCTGTCAGTTACCTTGGCAGTTGCCATCTTTGCCACCATCGTCAAGCAGCCAAATCACTTCTCCAATTGAGTCACTGACTGCTGTGTCTCTCCAGCCATGTCTACCACAAAGAAGCAAGGCCCCATCTCAGGTGGCCAAAAAGGAGCTGGTGATGTGTTAGGCCAAGACCCTGGATTAATCCTGGGTGGTTTGGTGCCTGTGGAATTGGGTGCTGTAGTTGCCAGGGCAGCAGCCCCTAGGAATTTCCAGCACATCTTGAAAGGCATTTGGGAGGAGGAGGTTAAGCAAGAGGTCACCCAGCCTATAAATGAGGAGAACTGGGTCATACAGCCCGTAGAGGAGGAGGAGGAGCTAGAGGAGAAAGAGGATGAGAATGAAGAAGTTGAGGAGGACAATGACAAGGAGGGGGATGAAGGGGATGAGGATGAAGAGGATGAGGACAAGGATGAGGAGGAAAGGGACAAGGAGGATGAGGGAGAAGGAGGAGAGGATGAAGACTATGAGTATGAAGAGTATGAAGAAAAGGAGGAGGAATACAACTATGAGGAAGAGGATGAGAATTATATGGACAGAAAGGAAGAGGAAGCTGGTAAGTATAAATAGTGGATGGCATCTGTGAGTTCCCCATGGAGCGGTTTCAGGTCCTTGTTCTGGGATCTTGTACCATTCCCTTCCCTACCATATCCTTTATATCGACCATGTACTGGTTGAGCCCCAGGCAGGTTTGTGGTGATCAGGTGAAGACCAGGGAGACAGAACCATGTTTTGGGAAGCCAGGTCTTGGCAGGCAAGTACCTTGCAGAGGGCACTTTACCCCAGGAATTGGAGGAACCCACGAGAGGGCTGTATCTCGGGAAATGGGAGCTGGTGTATGTCAAGGTCTGGGAGGGCAAGGTTGAGCTTCGCTATGGAATTTTCTTTATTTTTTCAATTACAGTTTACATTCAAAATCATTTTATATTAGTTTCAGGTGTGCAGCATAGTGGGTACACAATCATATACTTTACAAAGTATTCCTCCTGGTATTTCAAGTACCCAACTTGCACATACATAGTTATTACAATATTATTGACTATATTCCCTATGCTGTAGTTTACATCTCTGTAACTATTCTGTAACTACCAATCTGTACTTCTCAATCCCTTTATCTGTTTCACTCAGTCCTCCAAACCTCCTACCCTCTGGAAACCATCAGTCTGTTCTCTGTATCTATGAGTTATGTTCTGTTTTGTTTGTTCATTTATATTTTCTTTAGATTCCACATATAAATGAAATCATATGGTATTTGTCTTTCTCTGATCGACTTAGTTCACTTAACACAATACCCTCTAGATCCATGCATGCTATTGCAAATGGTAAGATTTCATTATTTCTTCTCACTGAATAATATTCCATTATATATCTATAATAATAAAAGCATAATATGCTAATAAGACCAGAGGACCTTCTGGACAAAGCCAGGGTTGCAAGGGAAGCCCGGGTCCTGGGTGCCTGCTGGAGGAAAGTCTGGATCCCGGGTGCCTGCAGCAAAAGGAAGCCTAGGTCCTGGGTGCTAGAGGGAAGCCCAGGCCCCAAGTGCCAGAGGGAAGCCGGTGCCAGCAGCCAGGGGAAGGAAGGCCTATTCTTGCATGAATTTCTTGCATTGGGCCTCTAGTATGTATACATAATGGAATATCCATTTGTTACCCACTCCTCTATTAACATACCCTTGGGTTGCTATCATAGCTGCACTATTGTAAATAATGCTATAATGAACATAGGGGTGCATATATTCTTTCAAATTAGTGTTTTGCATTTCTTTAGATATATATTCAGAAGTGGAATCATGGGCTCAGAAAGTAGCTACATTTTTTTAATGTATCAAGTATTTTTTTTTGTTTCTTTTTTTATTATTATACTAGTGTTTATTTATTTAACCATGAATAAAGTTAGCACCTTTTTCATGTTTATGGCTATTTCTTCAGTAATTGCCTATTGATATCTCTGGACATTTTTCATCATTTTCTTTTTTTTTTTAGTTTTTTATGCCTTTATTTATTTTTTAATTTTATTTTATTGTTTAAAGTATTACATATAGTAGTACATCTATCTCCTTCCCCCCCCCATTGACCTTCCCCCAGCCTCCCCTATCCCCTGTCACATGCCCCCCCTCCCCCAGTGTCTTGTGTCCATTGGTTGTGCTTATAGGCATGCATACAAGTCCTTCGGTTGATCTCTTCCCCCCTCTCCCCAACACTCCCCAGCCTTCCTGCTGTAATTTGATAGTCTGTTCAATGTTTCTCTGTCTCTGTATCTATCTTTTTGTTCATCAGGTTATAATGTTCTTTTTTCCCCATAAATCAGTAAGATCATGTGGTATTTTTCTTTCATTGCCTGGCTTATTTCACTTAGCATAATGGTCTCCAGTTCCATCCATGCTGCTGCAAATGGTAGGAATTCTTTCTTTTTTATAGCAGCATAGTATTCCATTGTGTAGATGTACCATAATTTTCTAATCCACTCATCTGCTGATGGGCATTTAGGCTGTTTCCAAATCTTAGCTATGGTGAATTGTGCTGCTATGAACATAGGGGTGCATATATCCTTTCTGATTGGTGTTTCTAGTTTCTTGGGATATCTTCCTATAAGTGAGATTACTGGGTCAAATGGGAGTTCCATTTTTAGTTTTCTGAGGAAACTCCATACTGTTCTCCACAGTGGCTGCACCAGTCTGCATTCCCACCAGCAGTGCACGAGGGTTCCTTTTTCTCTGCATCCTCGCCAGCACTTGTCCTTTGTTGATTTGTTGATGATAGCCATTCTGTCAGGTGTGAGATGGTACCGTATTGGCATTTTGATTTGCATCTCTCAGATAATTAGTGACTTTGAGCATGTTTTCATATGTCTCTTGGCCTTCCTTCTGTCTTCTTTAGAAAAGTTTCTATTTAGGTCTGTTGCCCATTTTTTTAAAAAATAAATCTTTATTGTTCGATTATTACAGGTGTTCCTCTTTTTTTCCCCCCATAGCTCCCCTCCACCTGATTCCCCACATCACCCCATGCCCTTACCCCCCGCCACTGTCTTCATCCATAGGTGTAAGATTTTTGTCCAATCTCTTCCCGCACCCCTCACACCCTCTACCCCCTAAGAATTGTCAGTCCACTCCCTTTCTATGTCCCTGATTCTATTATATTCATCAGTCCATTCTGTTCATCAGATTTTTTATTCACTTGATTTTTAGATTCACTTGTTGGTAGGTATGTATTTGTTGTCATTTTGTTGTTCATAATTTTTATCTTTACCTTCTTCTTCTTCTACCTCTTCTTAAAGAATATCCTTCAGCATTTCATATAATCCTGGTTTGGTGGTGATGAACTCCTAGTGATTTTTCTTGTCCGTTGCCCATTTTTTTATTGGATCATTCATCTTCTTTTTATTAAGTTGTATGAGTTCCCTGTAAATGTTGTAAATTAAACCTTTATCAGTGATAACATTTGCAAATATGTTCTCCCATACAGTGGGCTTTCTTAATGTTTTGTTGATGGTTTCTTTTGCTGTAAAAAAGCTTTTCATTTTGATGTAGTCCCGTTTGTTTATTTTCTCTTTAGCTTCCATTGGCCTAGGAGTGGCATCGGTGAAGAAATTGCTTTGGCATATGTCTGAGATTTCTCTGCCTGTGGACTCCAGTAATATTTTTATGGTTTCCCATCTTATGTTTAAGTCCTTTATCAATTTTGAGTTTATTTTTGTGTATGGTATAAGTTGGTGATGTAGTTTAATTTGTTTTGCATGTATCTGTCCAATTCTCCCAACACCATTTATTGAAGAGACTGTCTTGACTCCATTGTATGTTCATGCCTCCTTTGTCAAATATTAATTGAGCATAGTGGTTTGGGTCGATATTTGGGTTTTCTATTCTATTCCATTGGTCTATATGTCTGTTCTTGTGCCAGTACCAGACTTTTTTGAGAAAAGTGGACTTGTAATACATCTTGAAATCTGGTATTGAGATCCCACCTATTTTGTTCTTCTTTCTCAGGATTGCTGCAGCTATTCAGGGTCTTTTTTATACCACATGAATTTTTGGAGAGTTCTTTCAAGGTCTGTGAAGTATGCCATTGGTATTTTAATGGGGAATGCATTGAATCTATAGATTGCTTTGGGTAGTATGGACATTTTAATGATGTTGATTCTACCAATCCATGAACATGGTATGTTCTTCCGTCTGTTAACGGCTTCTCCTATCTCTTTTTTCAGTGTCCTGTACTTTTCCACATATAGGTCTTTTACCTCCTTAGTTAAGTTTATTCCTAGGTATATTAATTTTTTTGGTGCAATGGTAAATGGGATTGATTTTTAGTCTCTCTTTCTGTAAGTTCATTATTGGAGTATAGAAAGGCCATAGATTTCTTGGCATTAATTTTGTTTTCTGCTACCTTGCCGAATTCATTTATCAAGCATAATAGTTTTTTGATAGAATCTTTTGGGGTTTTTTATGTACAATATCATGTCATCTGCAAATAAGGACAGCTTTACTTCTTCTTTTCCAATTTGGATGCCTTTTATGTCTTCTTCTTGTCTAGTTGCAATAGCTAATACTTCCAGTACTATGTCAAACAGGAGTGGTGAGAGTGGGCATCCCTGTTTTGTTCCTGTTCTTAGGGGAAATAGTTTTAGTTTTTGCCTATTGAGTATGATGTTGGCTGTGGGATTTTCATATATGGCTTTTATTATGTTGAGGTATGATCCTTCTATCGCCACCTTGCTGAGAGTTTTTATCAAGAAAAGGTGTTGGATTTTGTCAAATGCTTTTTCTGCATCAATTGATATGACTATGTGATTTTTATCTCTCAATTTGTTTATGTGATGTATCACATTTATTGATTTGCGGATATTGTACCATCTTTCCATACCTGGGATAAATCCTACTTGTTTCTGGTGTATGATCTTTCTGATGTACTGCTGGATCCGGTTTGCTGGAATTTTGTTGAGGATTTTGGCATCTATGCTCATGAGGAGTATTGGCCTGTAATTCTCTTTCAATGTGTTGTCTTTATCTGGTTTTGGTATTAGGGTGATGCAGGCTTCATAGAATGAGCTTGGAAGTGTTCCTTCCTCTTGAATTTTTTGGAATAGTCTGAGGGGGATAGGTTTTAGTTCTTCCTTGAATGTTTGATAAAATTCCCCTATGAAGCCATCTGGCCCCAAGCTTTTGTTTGCTGGAAGCTTTTTGATGACTGCTTCAATTTCTTCCATAGTTATTATCCTATTGAGATGTTTAGATTCTTCCTGACTGAGTTTTGGAAGGTTGTATTATTCTAGGAATATGTCCATTTCCTCCAGATTGTCCAATTTGTTGGAATAGAGTTGTTCATAGTGTTTTTTTAACAATCCTTTGAATTTCTTTGGGGTCTGTTGTTAATTCTCCCCTTTCTTTTCTGATTTTGTTTATTTGGGTCCTCTCTCTTTGTTTCTTGGTGAGCCTGGTTAGAGGTTCATCAATCTTGTTTATCTTTTCAAAGAACCAGCTCTTGGTTTTCTTGATTTTTTGTATTTTTTTTTGTCTCTATTTCGTTTATCTCCACTCTGATCTTTATTATTTCCTTCCTTCTGCTTACACTGGGCTTTTCTTGTTGCTCTCTTTCTAATTTGTTGAGTTGTTGTGTTAGGTAATTTATTACCATTGTTTCCTCTTTTTTTACAGTAGGGTTTTAGAACTATGAACTTCCCTCTCAAGACTGCTTTCTCTGATCCCATAGATTTGGGATTGTTGTGTTTTCATTGTCGTTTGTTGCCATGATGTTTTTTATTTCTTCTATGATCTCTCTGGTAACCCAGTCATTGTTTAATAGCACGCTGTTTAGTCTCCATGTGTTTGATTTTTTTGGATTGTTTTTATTGCAGTTGATTTCCAGTTTTATGCCACTGTGATCTGAGAAGATGCTTGATATGATTTCTATCTTCTTGAATTTTAAGAGATTTTACCTATGACCCAACACATGGTCTATCTTTTAAAATGACCCATGTGCACTTGAGAAGAATATATATTCTGTGACATTGGTGTAAAATGTTGTGAAGATGTCAATTAATTCCATCTGGTCTAGTGAGTCATTTAGGATTGATGTTTCTTTGCTGATTTTTTGTTTAGAGGATTTGCCCAATGGTGATAGTGGGGTATTAAAATCTCCAACTATGATTGTATTGCTGTCAATCTCTCCCTTGATATCCTCCAGGATTTTTTTAAATGTATTTGGGTGCTCCTGTATGGGGTGCATATATATTTACCAGAGTTATTTCTTCTTGTTGTATTGCTCCCTTTGGTATTATGAAGTGGGCTTCCTTATCTCTTGTTATGTCCTTCACTTTGAGATCTACTTTGTCAGATATAAGTACTGCTACCCCAGCTTTTTTTTTCATTTCCATTCGTCTGAAAAATCTTTTTCCATCCCTTCACCCTCAGTCTGTGTGTGTCTTTTATTTTTAAATGGGTTTATTTTAGAAAGCAGATATATGGGTTATGATTTCTTATCCAATCTGTTACCCTATGTCTTTTGATTGGGGCATTTAATCCATTTACATTTAAAGTTATTATTTGTATGTACTTATTTGTCACCATTTTTATTCTTTACCTCTGTGTTCCTTCTTCACTTTTTATTTATTTATTTTTATAGCAGATCCTTTAGCATTTCTTGCATTGCTGGTTTGGTGGTAATAAATTCCTTTAGTTTTTTTGTTTGTTTGTTTTGTTTTTTTGTCTGTGAAGCTCCTGATTACACCTTCAATTTTGATTGATTGCCTTGCTGGGTAAAGTATTCTTGGATTCAGACCCTTCCTTTGCATGACTTTGTATATTTCATTCCATTTCCTTCTGGCCTAATGAATTTCTGTTGAGAAATTAGTCTCTAGTCTGATGGGGTTTCCTTTGTAGGTAACTTTCTGTCTCTCTCTGGCCGCTTTTACAATTCTTACTTTGTCATTGGTGTTTGCCAGTTAATTATAATGTGCCTTGGCGTGGGTCTTTTGGGTTCATTTTGCTTGGTACTCCGTAAACTTCTTGGATTTGTGTGGGTTTTTTTCTTTCCTATATCAGGGAAGTTTTCTGTCATTATTTCATCTAACAGGTTTTCTATTCCTTGCTCAGTTTCCTCTCTTTCTGGCACCCCTATTATGCAAATGCTATTTTGTTTTGTGTTGTTCCCAAGTTCCCTTAGGCTCACCTCCTGCTTTTTAATTTTTTTTTTCTAGAAGCTGCTCTACCTGGGTATTTTTTTCCTACCTTGTCTTCTACCTCACTGATGTGGTCCTCTGCTTTTTCTAGTCTACTCTTGATTCTTTCTATTGAGTTCTTTACAGTAGCGAAGTCATTTTTTCATTTCTTCTTGGTTCTTCTTCATTTCCTCTTGGTTCTTACACATATTGTTGAATTTTTTTTATTCATTTCATCCACCTTATGACCATTTCTCTGAATTCTTTCTCTGACAGGTTGATGCCTCCATTTCATTTACTTCCTTTTCTAGTGATTCTTGCTTTTCTTTCATATGGCTGTTCCTTTGTCTCCCCATGATCTCTCTTCTCCGGGTTTCTGGTTATGTATTTCTCTCTCTCCTGCATTGATTTAAAGGCACAAAATACAACATAAATATGTACAACACACCCGGCACTGAACAAAAATTTATTCATTATATTAATTACCCCAAAAGAAGGTGACCACCAGAGAAAGGCGAATTAGAGGATAGGTGAGAAAGGAGAAGAGGAAAAAAAAAAAGGAGTGCAAAAATGAAATTGGTTTAAGGTAAAAAGTAAGAGAGAATAAGAAAGAATAGGGGAAAAACTATATATATATATATATATATATATATATATATATATATATATGGAGAGAAAATGCCAATAAAACACCCACTAATCCCAACACATGCCAGCCACAAGTATCTGGAAATGAATGCAAACTACAAACAACAACTAAATTCAAGTGAGGCAAGGGAAAACAGAAGCAAAAAACAAACAAAAAAGCAAAACAATCTCACAAATAAGCATAAAAAATCGATATAATTAACAATCAAGAAACCAACAACAAAAGGACAGAGAAAAAAACTTTGGATAGTGAAGAAAGAGAAGAGAGAGGTGTGTATGGACTTGGAGCAGGGTATTGGAAATTAGATATATAAGTAGGGTGAAACTGTAACAGGGGGTAAAAAGAAGGAATAGGGAAAATCTAAAGCAGGAATAGGGTAAGAGAAACAGGACAACAAAAGGGGAAAAGTGAGGAAGAGACTTATGGCATAAAGGTTATCATTGAGATAGAGTAAAATGATGCTAAAGGAAAGATGAAAATAGAATGTAGAACAGTAATCCCAAAGTAAAATGAAGAGAAAATAAAATGACACTTTTTTAAAAAAGGTAAAATAGTAGTAGTAATAATACTGATTGAAAATAAAAATCTAATAATTAAAAAGGTAAAATCAAGTGAGGAAAAAAGAAAAAAAATAGTTTCTTAAGCAAAAGATGAAAAAAATCAAAAAATTTAAAATAAATGTGCAGAAGTGAAGGTCATTCACTTCCTCTACTGTTTTGTTTGGCACGCCTGTTTCCTAGTCAGGATAGTATTGAAGTTTTCTGCATTCCACTGCTCCTCAGTGTTGTAAGCCAGTCCTGATTTTTAAGCAAGCAGCATGTCCTTATTTCTTCTATTACTTTATTTGTGTTTACACAAGAGTCAATTTGTGATTCAACCCCTGGGTGGCAGTGTTTCTGGATTGACCTCTGGGTGTATAGGTCCTCTCTAGCTAGTGTTTAGGTTTTGTATTCCCTGTGGCACTCAATAATGGTTTGGGGGAGTGGGTTGCCCCAGAGCTGGTTCTCTGATGGTTATGCCCCCTTCTGATCCCAAGGTTCCAGAAAAATAACTTTCCCCTGCAGTCTCTTAGAGTGTCATCAATTGGGTGATCCTATGTATTGGGCTTAATAATCAGAAGCAAGGATTTAAAGAGGAAAAAAAAAAGAGCCAGAGTATGTGTGTGAACTCCGGGCTGCATGCAAGTCTGTGCAGTCTTTTTTCCCCTTGGGTCTAGGCAGCCGGCACACTTTTAAAATTTTTAGGCTGTCCTTTTGCACCCAGATCAAAATGGGTTGCTTTTTAGAGTTCCCTTCTGTTAGCAGCTCTACGGACCCCCTTCCACATTCACCGATCACGGCAGCCCCAACAGCCACCAATTTTTCTAGGCACAGACTTCCCCTGGTCCTCCAGCTCCCGGGTGCACATTTCTATCTCCTGCTGGGACCACAGACCTCACCTTATCCGAGGCAAAATCTGACCTTTTCGTGAGGAAGTGTAGAGCTCCTCTGAATCCGAGTGCTTGGTCCACTTGAGGACTGGTGTTCTCGGGTTTGCAGCTGTTTGGTGGGTGTCGTAGTTGTAGATTCTCCAGGCTTTTCAGGCATCCGATAACATCCACTTTCCCCTTCAAGATAGCGTGGTCTCAGCGTCTGTGCTGGTCACTCCAGGAGGGAACCCAGCAGCAGTGAGGGCTGCCCGGTCAGGGTAGTCCCATCCAGCAGTCCCCTACAGTCTCCTGGAGTATAGCTGTCCCTCAACTCACCAACAAACTCTCCCTGTGCAACCACACACTCTCCCTTTGTTTTCTCACTCACACACTATCTTGCAGTCTGCCTTCCTGTTGGCAGCCATCTTCCTCCTAACTATTAGTTATATACCCAAAAGAATAAAAAACAGGTATACAGTAAAATACTTATACGTGAATGTATATAGCAGCACTATTCACAATAGCCAAAAGGTAGAAACAACCCAAATGTCTAACCATAAATAAATTAAGAGACAATATTTGGTATATCCATACATTGGAATAGTACCAATTATAGAAAGAAGTGAGTACTAATATATGCTACCATATTGATGAATCTAGAAAACATCATTCTAAGAAAAAAAGCTGGGCACTAAAGGCTGTGTATTATATGCTTCTATGTATATGAAATATTTAATATTTAGAATAGGCAAGTCCATAGGGAGAAAAAACAGATTAGTTGCTGCTAGGGACTGGGAGAAGATGGTCACTACTTACTGGCAATGAGATATTTGGGAGTGAGGAAAGGTTTTGGTAGATAAAGGGGATGATTACAAAACATTGTGAAGGTACAAAATACCACTTAATTGTATACTTTAAAGTATTTAACTTTATGTTATTTGAATATTTTTTAAATGCTCACTTTTAGACACTGGAATCACACTTAGACTTCTCACAAGATTAGGGGTTCTCATGAATGAGACTAAATGAAGCAACATCTGAATCATGTCTCTACATCACACTCAGTCTTAGCCATAAATTCATTGACAGGAAGGATCAAGCCTCCCACCTTTTCATACTTCACACCATTTGTGAGTGGTAATATTTGAATGTGTATAGGTTAAAGTAATAGGGTTAGAGGAATGGCAGCATTGAGAGAACGCTTGCCCTCTACCCTTGAAATTACAACAAGTTAACCAACTATAATACAACAAAGAATTCCCTGCTAAATATAGACACATGCCTGAGAGACTCACACATTGAAACATCTAAAGATGGGCAACCAGAAATAAATGGGAAGATAAGAAGGGAGGAAAGTGCAGATGGCCTGGGGATACTGCTCAGTCTGGAAAGGGGAGGAAGCCAGTAGCAGCAGGCAGTATATCTGGCTGGAGGAACACAGTGCTTTGTGGGGAAGTATACAAGCCAGAAGAGAGTGAAACCAAATATTCAAATATTATTCAAATATCTGAAAGAGAGAAATTACCAGCCATGAATAATATATACAGCAAATTATCCTTTAAATATGAAGGAGAAATAAAAACGTTTCCAGACATACAGAAGCAGATGGATGTTATCACCAGAAAACCTCCACTGCAAGAATTACTCAAGGGAGCTATTCTACCTGAAATAAAGAACATAAGGTGACAACCCTAAGAGTAAGATCACCAAAAACATTATAGCATAAACAGGGCTAATTTATGACAACAAAAACATAAAAGGGGAGGGGGCAAAGGTCTAAACTGGCAGAGGAGGATGAAGATCAGATGCACTCAAAAGAAAAATAAACTACTGTACATATGCAACTTTATTTTTTATAAAACTAATGGTAACCACACACAAAAATCCCCAAACCAGGACACATAGCTTAAAAAAAAAAAGGAAACAGAGGAAAAAGTATGAAATACCACCAAACAAAAACAAAAGACAGAAACACAAAAGAAAAGAACCAATGGAGGCACAGAGCTACCAGAAAACAAAAGGTAAAATGACAATGGTAAATCTTCATATATAATAATTACCCTAAATGTAAATGGTCTGTATTCACCAATAAAGAGGCACAGAGTAGCGGAGTGAATAAAAAAACCAAACCAAAGAATATGCTGTCTACAAGAGAGACATCTAAGCTATAAAAACAAAGGTAGATTAAAAGCAAAAGGGTGGAAAATGATTCTCCAAGCAAATAACATCCACAGAAAATCAGGTGTAGCTATACTTATGTATGACAAAATAGATTTCAAGATAACAAAGATAACAAGAGACAAAGATGAACACTTTATAATGGTAAAGGGGACACTACAAGAAAACATAATACTTCTTAATGTATATGGACCCAAAAATATATAAAACAACTACTCAAATAACTAAAAGGAGAAACAGATCAAAACACAATCATAAATTGGGGCCTTAATACTCCATTGACAGCTCCTGCTAGACCAACCATACAGAAAATCAATAAAGAAATATAGGCCTTAAATGAAACACTAGAACAAATGGACATAATTGACATTTATAGAACCTTTCATCCCACAACATAAGATTATACATTCTTCTCCAGTGCACATGGAACATTCTCAAGATTAGACCATATATTGGGTTACAGAACTAGCATCAACAAATTCAAGAAGGTTGAAATTACACCAAGCATAAACTACAATCACAATGCCTTGAAATTAGAAACCAGCTGCAAAAAAAGGAAGTAAAGAAACTTGCAAATCTGTGGATATTAAACAACATACTACTAAGAAATGACTGAGTCAAAGAACAAATAAAATATGAGATTAAAAGATATATAGAGACAAATGAGAATAATATACATCATATCAAAACTTATGGAATGCAGCAAAAGCAGTAATAAGAAGGAAGTTTATATCATTACAGGCTTATCTAAAGAAACAAGAGAAATCCCAAGAAAACAACCTAACATCACATCTTAAAGAACTAGAAAAAGAAGAACAAAAGCAAAGCAAAGTGAGCAGAAGAAATAAAATAATAAAAATTAGAGAATTGAATGAAATAGGGAACAAAATGTATATACAAAAAAATAATGAAACAAGGAGCTGACTCTTTGAAAATATTAATAAAATTGATAAGCCCCTGGCTAGACTCACTAATGAAAACAGGGAAATGACCTATAAAAACAAAATCAGAAATGAGAGAGGAGAAGTCACACAGATACCATAGATATACAAAGGACCATACTAGAATATTATAAAAGAGTATATGCCACCAAATTCAATAATCTAGAAGAAATAAATAAGTTCATAGAAATATATAATATTTCTAGAATTGGAAAAATCTAAATACACTGATAAGCAGTGAGGAAATTGAAACAATCATCAAAACCCTCCCAAAAATAGAGAATTACAGGCCAATATCCCCCATGAACATAGATGCTAAAATCCTCAATAAAGTTCTAGGAAAACAAATTTAGCATTACATTAGAAAGATCATACACCATCACCAAGTGGGATTTATGCTGGGGATGCAAGGATGGTACAACATCCACAAATCAATAAACGTGATATACCACATAAACAAACTGAGATATAAAACCCATATAATCATATCCATTGATGCAGAAAAAACATTTGACAAAATCCAACACCCTTTCTTGATAAAAACTCTCAGCAAGGTGGGAATAGAAGGATCATACCTCAACATAATAAAAGCCATATATGAAAAACCAACAGTCAATATCATCCTCAATGGGCAAAAATCAAAACCATTTCGCCTAAGAACAGGAACAAGACAGGGATGCCCACTCTCACCACTCTTCTTCAACATAGTACTGGAAGTACTAGTCATTGCAATCAGACAAGAAGAAGAAATAAAAGGCATCCAAATTGGAAAAGAAGAAGTAAAACTGTCCTTATTCACAGATGACATGACACTGTACATAGAAAATCTTAAAGGCTCTATCAAAAAACTACTAGACTTAATAAATGAATTTGGCAATGTAGCAGGATACAAAATTAACACCCAGAAGTCTGTGACTTTTCTATATGCTAATAATGAACTCACAGAAAAAGAAATTAAAAAAGCAATTCCATTTACCATTGCAACAAAAAAATTAAGATAACTAGGAATAAACTTAACCAAGGAGACAAAGGACCTATACTCAGAAAATTTCAGGATGCTAAAAAAAAGAGATAGAGGAAGACATGAGCAAATGGAAGAATATACCATGTTCATAGATTGGTAGAATCAACATCATTAAAATGTCCATACTACCCAAAGCAATCTATAAATTCAACGCAATCCCCATTAAAATACCAACACATACTTCAAAGAGCTAGAACAACTTCTCCAAAAATTCATCTGGAATAAAAAAAGACCCCAAATAGCTGCAGCAATCTTGAAAAAGAAGAACAATGTTGGAGGGATCACAATACCGGATATCAAGATATACTACAAAGCCACTGTTCTCAAAACTGCTTGGTACTGGCACAAGAACAGAAATATAGACCAATGGAACAGAACAGAGAACCCAGAGATCACACAAGCCAGTATGCTCAATTAATATTTGACAAAAGAGGCAAGAGCATGCAATGGAGACAAGACAGTCTCTTCAATAAATGGTGTTGGGAAAACTGGACAGATACTTGCAAAAAAAAAAAAAGACTAGACCACCAACTTACACCATATACACAAATAAACTCAAAATGGATAAAGTACTTAAATGTAAGATGGGAAACCATAAAAATCTTAGAAGAAGCCATAAGCAACAAAATTACAGACATCTGTGGTAGCAATATCTTTACTGATACAGCTCCTAGGGCAATGGAAACTTAAGAGAAAATAAACAAATGGGACTACATCAAAATTAAAAGCTTCTGCACAGCAAAAGAAACCATCAACAAAACAACAAGAAAGCCCACTGCATGGGAGAACATATTTGCCAATGTCATCTCCAATAAGGGTTTAATCTCCAACATTTACAGGGAACTTATACAACTTAACAAAAGGAAGGTAAACAATACAATCAAAAAATGAGCAAAGGATATAAATAGACACTTTTCAAAAGAGGACATTCAGAAAGTCAAGAGACATAAGAAAACATGCTCAAAGTCACTAATCATCCGAGAGATGCAAATCAAAACAACAATGAGGTACCATCTCACACCTGTCAGAATGGCTATCATCAACAAATGACAAGTGATGGAGAGGATGCGGAGAAAAAGGAACCCTTCTTCACTGCTGGTGGGAATGCAGACGCGTGCAGCCACTGTGGAAAACAGTATGGAGTTTCCTCAAAATATTAAAAATGGAACTGTCTTTTGACTCAGTAATACAACTTCTAGGAATATATCCCAAGAAAACAGAAATACCAATCAGAAAGGATATATGTATCCCAATTTTCATAGCAGCACAATTTACAATAGCTAAGATTTGGAAACAGCCTAAATACCCATCAGCAGATGAATGGATTAGAAAACTGGTACATCAACACAATGGAATACTATGCAGCTGTAAAAAAGAAGGAATTCTTACCATTTGCAACAGCATGGATGTATCTGGAGAGCATTATGCTAAATGAAATAAGCCAGTCAGTGAAAGATAAATACCACATGATCTCACTCATTTATGGATAATAAAAAACATTACAAACTGTTGAACAAAAATAGGCAGAGACAAAGAAGCATCGAACAGACTGTCAAATTACAGCGGGAAGGTAGGGACGGTTGGGGAGGTAAAAGATCAACCAAAGGACTTGTATGCATGCCTATAAGCACAACCAACAGACTCAAGACACTGGGATCAGGGGGACGAGGGCAAGTGCCGGGGGGTAGTGGAGGCCGGGGGGAGGTCAGTGGGGAAAATAAAAGAGACATATGTACTACTATTCGTAATACCTTAAACAATAAATAAATAAATAAATAAATAAATAAATAAATAAATAAATAAATAAAATACTGAATGTAGGCTGAAAATAAAAAGGTAAGATTGGTTTTCATGAAAAAAAAAAAAAAAAGAAAAAGAAAAAACCCTCTCAAAAATAAAATTCCAGGACCAGATGGCTTCACCAGTGAATTCTACCAAATGTTTAAAGAAGATTTAAAAACTGTCCTTCTCACACTCTTCCAAAAAATTGAAAAAGAGGCAATACTTCCTAACACATTCTATGAGGCCAATATAACCCTTATACCAAAACCTGGCAAAGATAACACAAAAGAAGAAAACTTCAGACCAATAAACCTGATGAATATAGATGCAGAAATTCTAAACAAAATACTATAAATCGAATACAACAGTATATCAAAAAAATAATACACCATGATCAAGGGTTCATTCCAGGGGCACAAGGATGGTTCAACATATGTAAATCAATCAATGTAATACACAACATTAACAAATGAAAAGATAAAAATCATATGACCTTATCAATAGACTAGTGTCCTGGTATGCAGATTTGTACATATTGAAAGGAAATTAATAGAAGAAATATTTTAATATTGCTATTTGCCCTTTTTCTATATTAGATGTGTTAACCAAATTCACAATCAACAACGACAGATGGAAACACATGCGTGTGATTGGTGCCAGCAAGAGCTTTATATATATAGATAAACTTGCTTAATTAGACCTGCTTTCTGATTTAGCTAAACTTTTTCCAGCCCAGTGAAGCACCCCAACTTCTCTTTCAGGTAATTGTTAGCAACAAAGCAGTAAATATCAACATGAAGCAGATTATTATTGTAGATCACGCAGTGAGAACAAAGGATGAAATATTTAACTGCAGCAATGTTTGACTATATTCTGTGCAGTGAGAAAACCTGAAGTCATTTTCAAGGTCCACCATTTCTTCTTTTCAGTCAGGTCAACTTTCTAAGCTTTCTAAATCTCTGTTTTCCATCTAATGAAAAGAAAATAGGATTCTACCAAGTCTCCTATCTACCTATTCCAGGACTTCTGTGAGAATTAAATGAGATGAGGCATGTGAAAATGCTTCAAAAACATTTGGTTAAAGTGTAAAATGTTTGCACCTGGCTATAAAGGAAGTCGTGTTCCTGGGCTGAAGAAACTTCAAGGAGGCTAGTCGCTAGGGAGAGGAAGCCGGGCGTTGCTACGTGATGTCATTACCCGGTGCCCTCAGCCATTGTTTCTGGGCTGGGCTGGGCTGTGTGCCGCATTTTGCACCATGGGGGCTTGGCAGCATTGGTTGTGATTTTTTGGGTGTCATTCCGGGGTGGTGGTGGGGCTGTGTCCCACTTGGGGGAAGCCAAGTGTTGGTTTGTCAGCACCAGGTCCACGGTGCTGTTTCTTTTTAAATGGTCAGTGCACATCATGGCAGCTGCTGCATTGAGTGTCTGCCCCCTGATGGTCAGAGCCTGTCATAGCTACCAGACAGCTGGATGGACACTTAGGCTTTTATATGCACTGAGTGGCCAGATTATTATGATCTCTGAACGCATAATAATCTGGCCGCTCAGTGTATATCCTATATAATAATAGGCTAATATGCAAATTGTCCCCTCAACCAGGAGTTTGACCAGCAGGCAGGCCAGCCAACCGCCCATGTCCCCTCCCCCTGGCCAGGCTGGTCGGACCCCACCCATGCACGAATTCATGCACTGGGCCTCTAATATATATTCTGAGTGGCCAGATTATTATGCATTCAGAGACCATAATAATCTGGCCACTCAGTGTATATAGATGTAGAAAAAGCATTTGGTAAAATACAACATCCATTTATGATTAAAACACTCAATCAACTAGGAATAAAAGGAATGTACCTCAACATAATAAAGGCCATATATGATAAACCCTCATCTAATATCAAACTCAATGGTGAAAAACTGGAAGCTTTTCTTCTAGGATCAGGAACAAAACAAGGATGTCCACTCTCACCACTCTTATTCAACATAGTACTGGAAGTCCTAACCAGAGCAATAAGACAAGAGAAAGAAATAAAAGGTATCCAAATAGGGAAGGAAGAAGTCAAACTGTCATTTTTTGCAGATGGCAGGATTCTATATAGAAAACCCTAAAGACTTCACCAAAACACTATTGGATACAATAAACAAATACAGTTAAGTTTCAGGATACAAAATCAATGTGCAAAAATCCACTGCCTTCCTATATACTAACAACAAAACTTCAGAAAAATAAATAAAAATAAATTCCTTTTGCAATTGCAACCAAAAGAATAAAATACCTATGAATAAACAAAGAATGTTAAAGACCTATATACTGAAAATTGCAAAGCATTATTAAAAGAGATTGAAAAAGACACAACAAAATAAAAAAAAATATCTTGTATTTGTGGATTGGAAGAATCAACATAGTTAACATGGCCATATTACCCAGAGCAATATACAGATTTAATTCAATCCCCATCAAAATCCCAATGTCATTTTTTAAAGAAACAGAACAAGAAATCATCAGATTTGTATGGGCCCACAAAAAACCCAAATAGCCAAAACAATACTGAGAAAAAGAACAAAGCTGGAGGTATCTCGTTACCTGACTTCAAATTACACTACAGAGCTACAATAATCAAAACAGCATGGTATTGGCAAGAAACAGACACACAGATCAATGAAACAGAATAGAGAGTTGAGCTATAAAACCACATAGATATGGACAGATAATTTTTGACAAAAGAGCCAGAAACACACAATGGAGTAAAAATAGTCTCTTAAATAAATGGTGTTGGGAAGCCACATGCAAATGAATGAAACTGGATTACAGTTTGTCCCCATGTACAAAAATTAATTAAAATGGATCAAATACCTACTATAAGTAGGTAACTATAAGACTCAAAACAATAAGTTACAGAGAAGAAAATATAGGCACCAAACTTACTATGGACCTGTGTAGTAGAGAACATTTTATGAATTTGACCCCAAAGGCAAGGGAAGTAAAGGCAAAAATAAATGAATGGGACTATATCAAACTGAAGAGCTTCTGCACAGCAAAAGAAACTGACAACAAAACAAAGAGGCAGTCAACCATATGGGAGATGATATTTGAGAACAGTAGCTCCAACAAAGGCTTAATTTCCAAAATATATAAAGAACTCATAAAACTCAACACCAAACAAACAACCCAATCCAAAAGTGGGCAGAGGAGCTAAAAATACACCTCTCCCAAGAATACATCTGACCAGCCAATAGATATATAAAAAGATGTTCAACCTCACTAGAAATTAGGGAAATGCAAATAAAAACTACAATGAGATACCACCTCACACCTGTTAGAATGGCCATTATCAACAAGACTAGCAATAAAAAGTGTTGGAGAGGATGTGGAAAAAAGGGACCCTTCATTCACTGCTGGTGGGAATGTAGGCTGGTACAACCACTATGGAAAGGAGTCTGGTGATTCCTCAAAGAATTAAGAATAGAGCTACCATATCAACTAACAATCCTTCTCCTGGGCATATACCAGAAAAACTCAAAATCATGTATTTGCAAAAATATATGCACCCCTATGTTCATTGCATCATTATTCATGGTGGTTGAGACATGGAAACAACCAAAGTGACCTGCGATGGAGGACTGGATAAAGAAGTGATACATGTACACAATGGAATACTACTCAGCCATAAGAAAGAATTAAATAGTGCCATTTGCAGCAACATGGATGGACCTTGAGAAAATTATTCTAAGTGAAATAAGTCAGTCAGAAAAAGCTAAGAACCATGTGATTTCACTCATATGTGTGACTTAAAACTGAAACTCTGTACACAAACAGCAGTGTGGTGGTTGCCAGAGGAAAGGAGGTGGGGAAGAAGGAAGCCCTAATATATGGTGACAGGAGAATAATTGACTTTGGGTGGTGGGCACATGGTACGATTTACAGATCTTGTGACATAGAAACCCATACCTGAAACCTATATGTTCATGTTGACCAATGTCACCCCAATAAATTTAATAAAAAATAAATAGGGTTAATGCCTCTATCCAACCCTTGCTGACTTACCTGCTCTGACCTCTATTTTCATATATATTGATTTCAGAGAGGAAGGGAGAGAGAGATAGAAACATCAATGATGAGAGAGAATCATTAATCGGCTGCCTCCTACACAGACCCCACTGGGGATTGAGCCTGCAACCTGGGCATGTGCCCTTGACTGGAATTGAACCTGGAACCCTTCAGTCCACAGGCTGACACTCTATCCCTGAGCCATACCAGCGAGGGCTCTATTTTCTCTTTTGATAGATAAGACTGTTTGCTGAGTAAGGCTCATTACAATTGGCTGCTTTATTTCTGTTATAGAACATGCAATCCATCTGGCTCTCAGAAACTTGTTTTCTCCTTCTCTTATTTATTTACTAGAGGCCCGGTGCACGAAATTCGTGCATGGGGGGTGTGTATCCCTCAGCCCAGACTGCACCCACTCCAATCTGGGATCCCTCTCACAATCCAGGATTGCAGGATCCCAACTGCTCACTTGCCTGCCTGCCTGATTGCCCCTAACCGCTTCTGCCTGCCAGCCTGATCACCCCTAACCACTCCCCTGCCAGCCCGATTGCCCCTAACTTCCCTCCCCTGGCAGCCTGATTGCCCCTAACTGCATTCCCCTGCCGTCCTGGTCACCCCTAACTGCCATACCCTGCTGGCCCAGTCTCCCACAACTGCCCTCCCCTGCTGGCCTGGTCGTCCCCAACTGCCCTCCCCTGCAGTCTGGTCCCCCACAACTGCCCTCCCCTGCCATCTTTGACCACATGGAGGTGGCTATCTTGTGTGTTGGAGTGATGGTCAATTTGCATATTACCTCTTTATTATATAGGATACTTGGCCTTGACCTGCTACACACCAAACACTGGGAACTTTTCCAGGTGCTTTCTGCTTTTTAATCTCATAAACTTGACTCTTCCTGTTTGTACCTATTCCTCACTGTGTCATTCTCTACTTGGAATCCTCTCCCCAGTAAACAGTTGTGAAAATAATCTGTATATATAAAACCCTAATATGCAAATAGACCAAACAGCAGAACAACCAAACAACTGGACAACTGGTCTCTATGACGTGCGCTGACCACCAGGGGTGTGTGCAGAACATGGCGGGCTTCAGCAGCAGGTGGCAGAGTGCAGAACATGGTGGGAATTGGCTGTGGTGGGATGTTGGAGTAGGTGAGTGGCAGTGCCAGACCAAGGCAGGGCACTGGTCACTGTCATTGGGGCAAGCCTTTGGTGGTTACTGAAAATTCTTTGCTCCCGCATGCTGTGGTCCTGCCCAGCACCGCACCTGCTGCTGGTGCCAGCCTCACTTGCACCCACTGCCAGTGCTGGAGCCGCCGCTTGCACCCGCTGCCAGCGCCTGGCACTGCCCATGATCAATCAGTGCTGTCAGTGGGTGAGAGTGGCGGCTGCCAGCCCTGATTGCTCCTCAGGGCTTCTCCACCTTTCCCTGCTCCTGAGGGGTGATTGGGGCAGCAGCCACTGCTCACACCTGCTGGTGGTGCCGGCCTCGCTTGCACCCGCTGCTGGCACTGACAACGCTGTCAGCACATGGAAGCTGCAGCGGCAGGAATGAGGTTTCCAGCAGACAGGGGACCAGGAGCCATGGCAGGAGAGGCCCGGTGGGGGCACAGAGGATGAGCTGAACCCTGCCCCTGTGCCCACCATAGCCTTGCGGCCCACAGTTCCTTTCAAGGTGCAAAGGACCCTTGTGAGGGACACATATTGTTAATAGAGGATTACCTTTCATAGTGAACATTCACAGAAATACTCAGCAGGAATCTGAACTTTATCTTTTGATGATTAAGTCCATCTTTAGGATGCATTAAATTCTTAGGAATAAGATTAATATTTAATCAGCAGGTGCTCAATGAATGCTTGTGCACTGAAGTAAGTCAACAAAATGATTTTTAATGCTATGTGTTGTCTCTGTTTCAAAGCATGTGGGATCTGGGTTAGGTAAGTGCAGGTGGGCACATGCCTGGAGGTTGAGATAAATAGTTATGATGATGACCTATTCTGTTGCATTACATCCTAGCCAGTGTTATAAGAAAAAATCCTTATTTAAAGCCTGTGAGAACCTCAAGACAGAAATGGCTTGATTCTGTCAGTATTTTTCCCCAGCACTGAGCACAGTGCTTGGCACATAATAAACATTGAATTTTTTTAAAAATTTCTTTATTGATTAAGGTGTCACATATTTGTCCTCATCCCCCCATTCGCATCCCACACCCCTCCCCACGGATGCCCCAACCCCCTGTTGAACTTAACCATTGGTTAGGCTCATATGCATGCACACAAGTCCTTTGGTTGATCTCTCTCCCCTCCCCCCACCCTCCCCTGTCCTCCCTCTGAGGCCCAATAGTCCAATCGATGCCTCCTTGTTTCTGGTTCTGTTCTTGTTCATCAGTCTATGTTGTTCATCATTTCCCCTAGATGAGCGAGATCATGTGTCACTAGAGATATACTTATAAGAACTGAATGTGAGACGAGCAATAATAGTTATGCTGACCGGCAAATGAATCAGTCTGTAGTGAGTTTCTTTCTGGACCAACAGTTCTTTTGAGACCCAATATCAATGTCCACCAGTTCCTTATGTGTACATGTCGGCACTGACCCTCAGCTCTGCATGGTGGACAAATGGTGGTAATGCAGGTCTGACTCCCTCTGGTTTGGTCTCGGCCGGACCCAGGGGCACGGCTTCACCCAAACTCAGGGGCACGTGGCCTCACCCGGACCCAGGGGGTGCGTGGCCTCACCTGGACCCAGGTGCGCGCGGCCTCACCCGGACCCGGGATCCAGCCTCACCCGGATCCACGGGCTCACGGCCTCACCCGGACCCAGGATCCAGCTTCACCTGGACCCAGGGGCGCGTGGCCTCTCCCAGACCCAGGGGCGCATAGCCTCACCTGGGCCCAGGACCCAGCCTCATCCGGATCCAGGGGCACACGGCCTCACCCGGGCCCGGGATTCAGCTTCACCTGGCCCCAGGGGCGCGTGGCCTCACGCGGATCCAGGGGCGCACGGCCTCACCCGGGCCCGGGACCCAGCCTCACCCGGATCCAGGGGCACACGGCCTCACCCGGGCCCGGGATTCAGCTTCACCCGGCCCCAGGGGCGCATGGCATCACCCGGACCCAGGGGCGCGAGGCCTCTCCCAGACCCAGGGGCGCGTGGCCTCACCCAGACCTAGGTGCGCGCGGCCTCACCCGGACCCGGGACCCAGCCTCACCCGGATCCAGGGGCCCACGGCCTCACCCGGACCCAGGATCCGGCTTCACCCAGACCCAGGGGCGCGTAGCCTCACCTGGGCCCGGGACCCAGCCTCACCCGGATCCAGGGGCACACGGCCTCACCCGGACCTGGGATCCGGCTTCACCCGGACCCAGAGGCGCGTGGCCTCACCCGGACCCAGGGGCTATGGCCTCTCCTAGACCCAGGGTCACGTGGCCTCACCCGGATCCAGGGGCGCACGGCCTCACCCGGACCCGGGACCCAGCATCACCCTGACCCAGTTCCCAGCCTCACCCGGACACAGGGGCATGCGGCCTCACCCGGACCCGGGTCCCAGCGGGGTTTCGTCTTCTTGATCCCAATTCCTGTTGGTCAATTCCCTCTCAGCAATTCCTTCGGCCATTTTCTCAGAGCTCCAGGGCGGCTGCCGCAGAACTCGTTGGGCGGCGGGCTTGGCGAAGCTCCAGTGTGCCCGGTGCGCGGCGGCAGGCTGGTCCGGTGTCGCTGCGTCGGCCCTTGTGTCTGCAGTGGTGGCCGGTCACCGAGCGTGCGCATCTGGCCACGTTGGGGGCGTTGAGATTCTTGAAGGACTCGGAGGTCAGCAAGCGCGGAGTCTCCCACCCCATGTCTCCCAAGGGCTCGTCTGTCCGTGCTCGGCAGCGAGTGGAGCCGTCCCCTCAGCTGGAGACCGCCGGGGGAACTGCGCTGAGCACGTTCCAGGCCTCCATTGTGTCGCCTGAGCCGTAGTTCTTAAAGTGTGGTCTTTGGGTCACCGGCATCAGCATCATACCGCATACCCCTCTCTTTTATTCTAGTTGTAGAACAATCAGGCTTCCACCCTATGCCTCCATCTTGGTCCTCTTTTGTATAGTTAAGTCTTGATTGTTGTTGGTGTCACTGGGAGGAATTGTCCTTCAGGCCAATTGGCCGTGAGGACCCTCTGTGTCTATAAAGAAAGAGTAGCTGTGCAGGAGACACGTTTATGGGCCGGGTCTTGGTGCATCAAGGCTTTGGCATCACTGAGTCTGCCTCTTGAATGTGTCCCTTATGCGCGTGGTTGAAATCTGGTGTCATCTCACACCGACCACTAGATGCCCTCGTTTCTGGGTCTCTAATGGAGTGTAAGTCAGCTACTGCCTGAGGCCACTCAGCAGGGATTACTGCAAAAACTGCAGTTTCCTCCTCCTGTCTGAGCGACCCTGGAGCAGTCCAACTAGAACCGCAGTTCATCTGGTCAAGCTGCCACAGGGCAGGCCACCCACATGCAAAAGCCGCTGCTTGGAGCCCAGGTGGGCCTGCAAAACGTGCAGGGTGGGTCCCAGGGCGGGGCGGGTCTCAGGGCGGGGTGGGGTCTCAGGGCGCCACCAGGCCATGGTGTGGCGAACTGTAATGGCTGCAAGTCTGCTTTTTCTGCTTTCCACGTTTCTTAGCCCTCTCATTCCGCACTCCAGCACAGCAAACACTGATTGCTGGGCGCACCTCCACAAGGAAGTTATTCCCACTCTCTGACACGAAGGCCAAGAGTCCAGCCTCTCCCTGCAGGCGTCTGGGTCTCCCGCGCATCCCCAGAAGCTGGATTTCAGGGTGATGGGGAGCTAATCTCCTCTAGAGTTGGAAAAAAAGCCGCACGACCCTTCCCCCTCCACCAGCCCGACCCACGCGCCTCCGCACCTTATCCCCTCCGAGTTTGCTCTTTCCTCTTCCCTCTTAGCTGTAAATCCACCATTCAGCCAGCTCTCCTGTGGTTCTGGGTGGCAGACGCTCTGCCCTCCAGTTGTGTTTTTGAAATTGCTGTGCGTGGCGCAGTTCATTTGTTTAACTTTGCTGCCTTCTTGGTTCTCCTCTCTCAAAATGGCTAAAGGGCTTGAATATAAGACGGGAAATCCTAAAAATCCTCCAAGTCGGAGTTGGCAGCCTCCGAGGTCCCGAGGATCTCACTGGGCAGCTCGGCCAGGTTGGTGACGCGGATGGACCCGTCCTGCAGAAAGATGGTCTCTTCCTTCACTGAGAGCCACTGCGCCAAGTCTGCGGCCGCCGCCACAGCAGCTGCCGCGGCTGCCCACAAGCCCATGGCCCCGGCTGAGGTGCTGACTGAGAGGACAGCTGCCCGGCCTGGGGAGACGCGAGCAGGAGTCGCCGCGCTCACCAGTCCATCTTTTAGTTGTATTTCCGAAACTGCCATGCGAGGCAACAGATCAGCAGTTCACCTCCGCCGCCATCTTGGCTCCTTCCCATTCATTGAATTTTTTAATGAAAGAAAGAATAAATATCCAAATAAAATAAGGCTTTATGCCTCACAATATAATTAACAAAGATGTGCTGTGGAAATAGCCTTGCACATAAAATCAGAATCCATAGGCTCTAATACTAATTCATGGACTCCATGCAAGGCTTGGTGCAAGTCATTTCTCTATTATGAACCTCGTACATATATAAAAAACAATGGTGTGATGATGGAGAGGACAATGGACAAGGTTATTTCTAAGGGCATTCTTACTACTCTGATGTTTTATGACAGAAGTGACCACATATTGACAAATGGTGATTTGATGAAGCACAGGGAGTTGTGATATGGCTGTGGAGCATGTCATCATAGGACCCAAATTCTAGTATGGATACAAGTTTCAGCCTCTGAGGGAGAATAGGAAAGAGACATGATGCCTTATAACCTGCAGACTCAGAGGGAAAGGCAGTGGTTCTTATCATTGTTAAAATATTGTCTTTACCATTCTATGCAGTGGCAATGACTGAAGCTCGAAGCCACTAAAGCATCACTCTGATGTAGAACCTTGGCTGAAAGAGGAAAATGCCAAGGACCTAGGGAAATATAATTAAAATCAAGGTTAAGTCAAGAGTTGCCTTAGTACATAGAACTCTAGGAAGATGGAACTGAAAGGGCATATCTAATTCAACCTCTTAATTGAAGTGATAATGAAATAGGTCCAAAACGAAAAGAAAACTAGATGAATGTCACACACACAACACATGACAGTACCAGAACCAGAGGGCAGACTGCTGATTTCAGGTCTAGTGGTTGTCTTCATATTAGAAGCTCATGCCTCTGTCTTTTTGTCTCTGTCCCTGTTTGTCTCTGTCTGTATGTCTCTCCCTCCTCATTTTTTATAGTATACTACAGGCCTTGTGCATGGATTCATGCACATTGAAAGGAAATTAATTAGAATGTGGCCAGTAGGGCAAGATGGGCTGGACATGCCCTGGGTCCAGGTGTGGGTGAATCAGATTCGGGGCTGGGGAGGGACTGCAGAAGGGATCCAGGGTGTGTTCAACCCATCTCTCCCAGTTCTGATTGCCTGGACCCCAACAGCAAGCTAACCTATAGGTCAGAGCATCTGCTCCCTGATGGTCAGTACATGTCATAGTGACTGGGCAAACTGTCGAACGGTTGGACACTTAGCATATTAGGCCTTTATATATAGAGATAAGAGAAAATTCCATGAATGATTTAGAATTGGAAGAGAAGGCATGATTTTGGAAGATCTTATAGAGCAAGTGAGTACATAATTTTGCCTGCAGTTTCACAAGATGATCGGACTGTAAATTAAGAATCCACATTATGTAAACTATCCTAGAATCCTAAAAACTCAGATTGTACTATAACTGAGCATCTTTGACAACTCTGCTATTTGACTATTTTCTTTGTTAGAAGTTTTTTTATATTCTAATCACATCAGGTTTGTATTGCTTTTAGCTAAAAGCTATTATACTACTTAAACTGAAGTAGATATGATGTCAGGTTTCAAATAAATTCAGAAGATTAAAGTATATCAAATGAGAGTATGCTACCAAGAGTAAGAGTGAGTCATATTTTTTATATTCAAATCACTCAAAATAACTTTAAATGTTATTTTTCAATTACATTTTATATTCAGTAAGAGTGAGCCATATTTTAAGATTGTGTTTATAAAAGGTGTCATCCAGTGTTCCCTTCAGCAGCACATATACTAAAATTGGAACAATACAGAGAAGATTAACATGGCCCCTGTGCAAGGATGACACACACATTTGTGAAGCGTTCCATATTTTTAGACCACCAATAGACAATATACACAAAAATAAACTCAAAATGGATAAAGGATCAAATGTAAGATAGGAAACCATAAAAATCTTAGAAGAACCCATAGGCAGAAAAATAGCAGACATTTTTTGTAACAATATCTTTATTGATACAGCTCCTAGGGCAATGGAAACTAAGGAGAAAATAAACAAATAAGACTACATCAAAATAAAAAGCTTCTGCACAGCAAAAGAAAACATCAACAAAACAACAAGAAAGCCCACTGCATGGGAGAACATATTTGACAATGTTATATCCAACAAGGGTCTAATGTCCAAAATTTATAGGGAACTCATACAAGTTAACAAAAGGAAGATAATACAATCAACAAATGGGTAAAGGACCTAAATAGACACTTTTTGAAAGAGGACATACAGAAGACCAAGAGACATATGAAAACATGCTCAAAGTCACTAATTATCAGACAGATGCAAATCAAAACGACAATGAGGTACCATTTCACACCTGTCAGAATGGCTATCATCAACAAATCAACAAATGACAAGTGCTGGCGAGGATGCGGAGAAAAAGGAACCCTCGTGCACTTCTGGTTAGATTGCACACGGGTGAAGCCACTGTGGAAAACAGTATGGCATTTTCTCAAAAAATTAAAAATGCAACTACCATTTGACCCAGTAATTCTACTTTTAGGAATATATCCCAAGAAAACAGAAACACCGATCAGAAAGGATATATGCACTCCTATGTTCATAGCAGCACAATTTACAATAGCTAAGATTTGGTATCAGCCTAAGTGCCCATTAGCATATGACTGGATTAAAAGAAAGTGGTGCATCAACACAATGGAATACTACGCTGCTGTAAAAAAGAAGGAATTCTTAACATTTGCAACAGCATGGATGTAATTGGAGAGCATTATGCTAAGTGAAATAAGCCAGTCAGAGAAGATAAATATCACATGATCTCACTCATTTGTGAAATATCATGAACAACATAAACTGATTAACAAAATAGAACCACGGTCATAGAAGCATGGGTCAGATTGTCCAACCTATGAGAGAAGGTGGGGCGTGAAGAGGTAAGAGATCAACCAAAGGACTTGTATGCATGCATATGAGCATAACCAATGAACACAGAGAGTAAGGTGGTGAGGGCATGTGCTGGGTGGAGGTGGTTGGGGAGAAGTCAATTGGTGAAAAATGAGACTTATATAATACTTCAAACAATAAAGAATTGGAAAAATTAAAAATAATTTAAAAAAGAAAACATACTACCAAAAAAAAGTCTCTTAAAAAACAAGTGTCATCCAATTCATGTATCTCTGATCTATATATATGAAAGCCTAAGTGACCGAACGACCAGTCAACTGGTTGCCATGGTACACACTGACCACCAGGGGGCAGATGCTCAATGCACGAGCTGCCCCCTGGTGTTCAGTGTACTCCAACTGTGGGACTCCTGCTCAGCTGACCGACCCGTACCAGTGGCCCACAAGCCCTGTGGCAACTACTCACTCCCTCAGTAGTCCTGCAGGTCCAATCTCCTTAGAATGGGCCAGGCACTGATGGACCAACACCACTGGCACAATCCCGACAGTGCCGCAGGCCTTCTGGAAGTTGGCCTTGGGCACTATGGCTGCTTCCCCTCACTAGATGCTCCACAAGGAAGAAATGATATAAAATCAGCCACCAGGTGGCTCCTGACAACTGGCATGAAGGTCAGCGGGATGGATTCGGATCCCGGCCATCAAGGGCATCCCACTGCCCACCTGGAGGGCCGATCGCATCCTGGCCTCCCTACCCCCCTTGGGACAGGTGCCAGATGCAGGGATCATGGCTGGCGAGCACCTCTGCGGTGGCATGAGCCTCTCCTGATCAGGACAGACTGGGCACAAGCCCTCAGCAGGTGCAGCAGGGAGGGCCGGGATGAGCAGGAGTGGCAGGCAGGAGCAGCAGGCAGTGCAGGGCCACCGGTTTTGGCCCAATCCCCACAGGCCATATCAAGGGACCCCACCCATGCACAAATTAGTGCACTGGGCCTCTAGTCATTTTATATGCAGCAACTAAAACCATTTCATATGGATTTCTGATATCATCATTACAAATTAAAAGGCTATACACATTATGCTTATACCCATTCTATGTAGTAATTTAATATTTTTCTGGTATTCTACTCTGCAAAACTTCTATAATCATTCTAGATTCTTGGGGACTGAGTTTAAAATTATAAATGTGGAAGACCTCCCACAAAGGCAAAATTGTTGTGGTGGGAGCCTCCATCTGTTAATCTTGGCAGTGTATTCATGGAAGTTAACCTGAGGTTGGAAAGGTAAGGTAATGTGCACTTGGAAACAAATTTGTAAGTTTGTGTTTTAAGTAGCCGGCCTGTTTTTTAAAAAATATGTATATCTTTTTAAAACCAACTGGCTTTTAAAAAATAGCTTCATTGAAGTAATAATTGACATACAATTAACTGCACATGTTGCAGTATGCAATTTTATTTAAGTTTGGACATATGAACACACTTATGAAAGCATCACCACATTTAAATGGTGAGTAAAGCTTTCATCCTCCAAGGTTTCCTCATTCACTTTTATAATCCTTCTCTCCTGCTCCTCCCTATACCCCAATCCCAAGACAATCATTGATCTGCTTTTTGTCACTGTAGACTAGTTTGCATTTTATATAAATGGAATAATATAACATGTACTTTTGTTGGTATGGCTTCTTTCACTCAGCATAATTATTTTGAGCTTCATCCATTACTCAGTAGTGATTCACTATATTGATGAACTACAACTTGTTTATTCACCTGGTGATGGACATTTAGGTTGTTTTCAGTTTTTGACTATTACCGTGAACCAAAAAGAGGCCACATACTAAACATGACAAGCTGAGGGGAGGCCTGGATGGCGGCCTTGCAAACTTAGAGACCTAAAGTAACCACATAGGGTAGCTGAAATTAAAACGTCTTAACTAAAAGCAAGTCATGATTAGTAGTACTGTCTTAGGCCATATCTTCCTTGACAAAGGTCAATCTCCACCGTGACTGAGCCTATTGTCTTTTTATATCTAAGATAATGTACCTTTGGAATCCCTTTCTCCAGACCCCTCAGGGTACGATCTCCCACCAGAGCTCAAGATCTTAGAACCTCTCATTGTTACCTTGTTCCCCCACATACGATCTCCATGTGCTATAAATGTTAATTGTTAACTATCCTATACCCACCAATATAAGTCTCTTCATTTTACTCTTTATTCAATCCCAGATTCTTTTTTATGCCTCTCTGATCTATTACCAATGAATTTATGCAACCCTCCTTAGGCCTCCTCCTTTGTAATCTATACTAATGAAAGGGTAATATGCAAATTGGTCAGGACGCCCTCACAGTAACGACTAAACAGCAGGCTGCATGGGGTGAAAAGGCCGGTAGGGGAGTTACTGAGGGACGGTCAAATGACTGAACAGCAGGCTGCATGGGGGTGAACAAGCCAGCAGGGGGGTTAGTGAGGGACGACCAGGCTGGCAGGGTGGGGCAGTTGGGGGTAATCAGGTTGGCAGGGGGGCAGTTGGGGATGACCAGGCCAGCAGGCGGGCAGTGAGGAGTGACCAGGCTGGCAGGGGGGCAGTTGGGGGCAACCAGGCCAGCAGGCAGAGGAAATTAGGGGTGATCAGACTGGCAGGGGGGGCAGTTAGGGGTGATAAGGCAGGCAGGCAGATGAGCAGTTAGGAGCCAGTGGTCCCGGATTGTGATGTCCGACTACCGGTTTAGACCCGATCTCCGGGATTGGAGAGGGTATAGGCTGGGCTGAGGGGACCCCCATCCTGTGCATGAATTTTGTGCACAGGGCCTCTAGTGTATAATATAAGGTACAAAATTGCCATTCTCTGGAGCATTTTCTCAATCCAATGAGCTGTGGCTTTCCGGCAATTGTCAGTTTGGCTCTAATAAAATCATAAAATTCTTACAGGTTTGGAACTTTCTTACATTGACATTACAAATAAAGTTACTACAAACATTTGCTACAAGTCTTTGAACAGACATATGCTTTATTACTCAGGTAAATATTTAAGGGTAATATGACTGGGCCACATGGTAAGTGCATGTTTAACTTTTTAAGAAACTGCTTAAGTATTTTAGAGTGGTTGTACAGTTTTACATTCCCAACACAAGTGCATGATTATTTCAGTTGCTTCACATCCTTGTCAATACTTTTTAAAAAAGTATTATTATTTATTTACTTTTATTGTCTAAAGTTTTACATATATCTCCTTTTTCCCCAATTAACCCCTCCCCCATCCCTTTCCAGCCCGGGCAAGCCCCTATCGCCCCAGTGTCTGTGTCCATTGGTTATGCTAATATACATGCATATAAGTCCTTTGATTGCTCTCTAACTCCCCTTCCCCTACCATTTGTCTCTAGATCGATATATTCTTGTTCATCAAATTATGTTGATCATTATATCCTACATATGAGTGAGATCATGTGATATTTATCTTCTCCGACTGGTTTATTTCACTTAGCATAATGCTCTCCAGTTCCATCCATGCTGTTGCAAATGGTAAAAGTTCCTTCTTTTTAATAGCAGCATAGTATTCCATTGTGTAGATGTACAACAGTTTTTAATCTACTCATCTGCTGATGGGCACTAAGGCTGTTTCCAAATCTTAGCTACTGTAAATTGTGCTGCTCTGAACATAGGGGTGCATATATCCTTTCTGATTGGTGTTTTTGGTTTCTTGGGATATAGTCCTAGAAGTAGGATTACTGGGTCAAGTGGGAGTTCCATTTTGAACTTTTTCAGGAAACTCCATACTGGTTTCCACAGTGGCTGCACCAGTCTGAATTCCTACCAGCAATGGACAAGGGTTCCTTTTTCTCCACATCCTCGCCAGTACTTGTTGTTTGTTGATTTGTTGATGATAGCCATTTGGAGAGGTGTGAAATGGTATTTCATTGTTGTTTTGATTTGCATGTCTCAGATGATTAGTGACTTTGAGCATGTTTTCATATGTCTCTTGGCTTTCTGAATGTCCTCTTTCGAAAAGTGTGTATTTAGGTCTTTTGTCCTTTTTTTTTTATTCAATCATTTATCTTCCTTTAGTTAAGTTGTATGAGTTCTCTGTAAATGTTGGAGATTAAACCCTTATCAGAAATATCATTGGCAAATATGTTCTCCCATGCAGTGGGCTTTCTTGTTGTTTTGTTGATGTTTTCTTTTGCTGTGCAGAAGCTTTTAATTTTGATGTAGTCCCATTTTTTTATTTTCTCCTTAGTCTCCATTGCTCTAGGGGCTGTGTCTGTAAAGATATCCTTATCAATACTTGGTCTTTGAATTTTAGCCATTCTAATGAGTGGATAGTGGCATCTTGTTGTAGTTCTAATTTGCATTTCCATAATAACAAATTATATTTGGGCATCTTTTCACATGCTTATTTAACATTGATGTATCTTCTTTCGTGAAGAGTCTACTCAAATGTTTTGCCCATTTTAGTTATTTGATTATGTATCTTCTTCTCATTGAATTCTAAGAGCTGTTTATGAATTCTGGATACAAGCTCATTGTCAGATATGTGATTTACAAATATTTTTTTGAAGACTGACTTGTCTTTTTAAAAAATATATTTTTATTGATTCATAGAGGAAGAGAGAGGGAGAGAAAGATAGAAACATCAATGATGAGAGAGAATCATTGATTGGCTGCCTCCTGCCCACCCCCTACTGGGGATCGAGCCCACAACCAGGCCTATGCCCTTGACCGAATCGAACCTGGAACCCTTCAGTCCGCAGGGCAATACTTTATCCACTGAGCCAAACCAACTAGGGCAGTGTGACTTGTCTTTTTATTCTCTTAACAATGTCTTTTGAAATCTAGAAGTTTTTAAATTTTTAAAAATATGTTTCTATTGATTTTTGAGAGAGAGGAAGGGAGAGGGAGAGAGAGAAATATTGATGTGAGAGAGAAACATTGATGGATTGCTTACTGCATGCACCCCAATTGGGGATCAAACTCACAACCTGGGCATGTGCTCTGACCTGTGTTAACGTAAAAATCATTCAAACTTTAAAGAATTTTTGTGAGTTTATTTGAGCCAAACTGTCAAGAACTGCCAGGAAGCAATATCTCAACAGATTGTGATAGTGATCCAGAGAATGGTGGGTTTTCCTCTATTTTCACACATTGCAATCAAAGGAGGGAAGTAGGTGGGTTACATGAAATCCATTAATGATAGACTAGAGAGGCAGAGAAAGCAAATGGGGAAACATCTGGGATTTGATAAAAAGTCAAATGATAGACACATACTTAGGTGGATGCAGGAACATTAACATGATAACAATGAAGGAATTTGTGGTATCTGTCCCATTGCCCAGGCACATTAGGTTGTGCCCCAAGGGGTCTGAAAAAAGGGAAGTTACAAGTTACCCAGACATTTCAAGGATGTGTTATTATAGATGCAAAATGACAGGCTCAGTTAAGGTAAAGATTGATCTTGTCAGTGAAGATACCGGCCTAGGCTGTGACTACCCACCATAATTGCTTTCAGTTAAAGTTTAATTTCAGACCATCCTTTGTGGTTACTTTAGGTCTCCAAGTTTGCAAGACTGCCATGCAGGCTTTCCTTGAGCTTGTCAGGTTAGCATGTGGCCCCTTTCATCCAAACCTGGAATTGAACTGGCAACCTTTCAGTACATGGGACGATATTCAATCAACTGAGCCACACTGGCCAGGGCTAGAAGTCTTTAATTTTGATGAAGTTCAATTTATCAAATTTTTTGTTTATGGATTGTTTATTATGCCCTATCACAGCAATATTTGATTAACTCGAAGTCTCAAAGATTATTATTTTACATCTTTTCTTGAAGTTTAATAATTTTGGGTTTTATACTTATGACTATAATTCATTTTGACTTAATTTTTATATGATTCAAGGCATAAATAAAAGTTTTGTTTTGTGTAGTGTAGTGTACACCCTGGAAATTGTTATTGTTAAATGTTTGCAATAAAAGTACATGACTTAGGCTTTGGTTACTGTGGCATCCACCCCAGTGATGACTATCTCCAATAAACACTTTGTCAGCCATAGGGCTAGTCAAAGAACCAGGCTACATTCCCCACTGAGTTTCCTTTGTTTTAGAGATCTTGGTTGAGTTCACTAACTGACAATTTGAGCCTCTTTTTATTCTCTTCCCATGCTTTAAACTCCTGCTCTTACATTTTAAATTCACCAATAAAGAGTGAGACCTTGAAACCATAAGCCCCACCTTTGATCCCAATAAAAGTAGAGTCCCAGACTCATGCACAAACTCTCTCTCTCTACTGGCTGTGCCAATTCCAGATAATATGAGTAATAAAACTTTCCCCCCCTCAAGGTTTCCTGATGGTTATTGCTGAAGGGTATTTTGCAGTCAAACTAAGAACTGCAAGGGGTCAGTCCAACTACAACATTGGTTTTGATAGGCTGAGACCAACACACAAACATTTTGTATGTGACTATCCTAATTGTTCTACTACCATTTGTTTATATTATGCCAATGCCACACTATCTTAATTATAGTAGCTTTATAATACTATATATAGAGTAAGTCCTTCAACTTTGTTCTTTTTTAAACTTAATTTGACTATCCAAGATCATTTGCCTTTCCATAAGAATTTTAGAATAAGCTTGTCAATTTCTAAAGAATTGTCTGCTGGAATTTTGAATGGAATTGCATTGACTCAATAGCTGAATTTGGGGAGAACTGATTTTTGAACAATATTGGCTCTTTCAAACAATGATTATGATGTATCTCTTCATTTGTTTACTCAGTAGTGTTTTGTAGTTTTTACTGCATGGTCATTTATATAATTTGTCAGATTTATCCCTAAGTATTTCATATTTTTTGGTGTCCTTGTACCTGGGAATTTTTAAATTTTTAATTTCAAATTGTTATATGCTAATATATAGAAATTCAGTTGTTTTTTATATTGATCCTGTATCTTGCAAATTTATTAAACTAATTACTTCTAGTACCATTTTTGATAAATTATAGGATTTTCTACATTGATGAATGTGCAATCTACAAAAAAGAGACAGTTTTGATTCTTCCTTTCCAATATGAATGACCTTTCTTTCTTTCTTTCTTTCTTTCTTTCTTTCTTTCTTTCTTTCTTTCTTTCTTTCTTTCTTTCTTTCTCCCTTTCTTTTCTTCCTTTCTTCCTTTCCTTCCTTCCTTCCTTCCTTCCTTCCTTCCTTCCTTCCTTCCTTCCTTCCTTCCTTCCTTCCTTCCTTTCTTCCTTCCTTCCTTCCTTCCTTCCTTCTTTCCTATTTCTTTCCTCTTCTCCCTCCTTCATTCCTGCTCTTCCTCCTTTTCTTTTTCCACTTCCTCTTCTATCCCTTCTCTTCTCCTCTCCACTCCTCCCCCTCCTCTTCTTCTTTCTCTCCTCCTCCTCCTCTTCCCCCTCTTCCTCAGTTGCTCTGGCTAGAATTTTCAGTTTATAAATGGTTAAATGGATATCCTTGCCTTGTTATTGATACTAGGGGAAAGGATTCAGCCTTTCACAATCAAATATGATATTAGCCATAGGTTTTTCATAAATGCCATTCCTTTGGTTGCAATCAACTGTTTTTAATTTTATAAGCAGTACAGTGAAATGTTTCTGATAGGATGGTGGATTAGGTATTCTAAAATGCTTTTCTTTGTTGTTGTTGTTATTGCTGTGAAGACCAAGTTGCTGGATGAATTACAGCAAATTTCCTTGTAAATGCATAGCTGAACTTATAAGAACGTAAAGGAAACACCCAAAGAGTAAAGCCAAAGTGCAAGGGAACATAGTCACAGAGATATGGAATTATATGCCACTTCTAGAAAACTTATACTCTTGGGTTTTAAGAACTGACATACTTTCTGCAGTTCTACTTCAGTAGCTTTCTTCTTCTTTCTGTTCCTTAAATGTTAATTTTCATCAGGGCCTTCTTCTAGGTTCTCTTCTTTTCTCACTCCCTGGTTGACCTCACCTATCACTATTTCAAGTATCACTCCTATGCTGATGACATGCAAATCCATATATACCATGTTTCTTTCTTGAGCTCCTATTTCTCCTATCCAACTTTCAAATGAACCACCTTGACTTTGACATGCTATGATTTCTTCAAACTCATGCTCAAACTGTACTCATCTTTCCCCTGCCTGCAGCTATTCTTCCTTCTGAATAATTCACTATCTTAGTTATTGGAACCATAATTTAAGAGTGATCCATGACTCTTTTTATATCCTTCACCCTGCCATATCTAACTTTACCCTTCCATATCTAACATATTTGGAAGGTTTCATATAAAACCTTCTAAGTAATTCTTCAAAAAAACAGCTTTTGATTTTATTGATTTTTTTCTATTGATTTCTTGTTTTTAATTTCACTGATTTCTGCTATAATTTTTATTATTTCTTTTCTTCTAGTTATTTTAAATTTAATTTGCCCCGGTTCTGCTTTACTAAGATAGAAATTTTTTTATTTTATTTTTGATATTCAATATTATTTTATGTTTCAGGTATACACTATAGTGGTCAGACAATTATATAATTTACAAAGAAGTCCCCCTGATAATTCCAGTACCTACCTGGCATCACACATAGTTACTACAATATTATTGACTATATTTCCTATTCTGTACTATACATCCTGGTGACTATATTGTAACTACCAATCTGTACATCCCTTCATCTTTTTCATCCAGCCCCCAAACTTCACTCCCCTCTGGTAGCCATCAGTTTCTTCTCTGCATCTATGAGTCTGTTTCTGTCTTGTTTGTTCATTTAGAAACTTACTGATTTTAGATCTTTCTTCTTTTCTAAAATATGCACTCATTGACATAAATTTCCCTGTAAGCACTGTTTTTGCTGAATCCCACAGATTTTGATAAATATGTTTTCATTTTTATTTATTTCAAAATATTTATTTTCTCTTGAGACTTCATTGACTCATGTGTTATTTAGAAGTGTGTTGTGTAGTTAGACTATTGATGGCTTTATTTAACCTTTTGCACTCGGATGTCGAATGTGACGGTTATTGAATGTATCAACAATTTGAAATATAAAAAAATCCAAATAAATAAGTTTATATGAAAAGAAACTCCAGTTCTTTATTCTACTGCCACGCTTTGTAAAATCTGGGGTATTTAAAAAACTTAAATCCTGAGTAGAATAAAGGAATCAAGAAAAAAGCAAGCGAGTGCAAAGGGTTAACTGTCAAATAAAATCTAAACTTTTGGAACAACCAAGATGGCAGCATAGTTAAACACCTAAACTTGTTGCCGAGCACAACCATATCAAAACTACAACTAAAAGTCAAAACGAATATCATCCAGAACCATAGAAAGGCTGACTGAGTGGACATTCTACAACTAGAAGGAAAGAGAGAAGCGAATTGAGTCTGGTAGGAGTTACAGAAGTGAAGTGCAGAGGTACTGAGGTGCGCGTGAAAGGAGCTGGCAACTGAGTACACTGTTCTCTTTTTCAATCGGGAGGGATACGAGCTCCCTACTGCTCTGAACTCCAGTTCTGGGTGAGACTCTGGGGACCCAGACTCATACGGGGAGAAACTAGACTGTCTGGCATCAGGCTGGAATGTGAGGGTGGCTTTCTCTCAGAGGTGCTTGCAGCGATCATTGTTCCAGCATGGTGCCGCGGGACACAGAGACCAGGGGACCTCTTTGGGGCAGAGCTGACTGGCAGCCATTGTTGTTTGCTCCACCCTGGTGATTCCCTGAGACCCTGCCCCACCCAATTTACAACCCTACCCAAGATGTGCACAGAGACTTTTGCACATGAATGGCCTGGCCTTTTTCAATCTAAACTTAACAAACTGCAGGTTGGTCAGAGAGCCCCAGAGCCACCAAAAGAAGGTGCAAGGCTCCAAAGCAGCTTGCATTGCTTCACAGCTGGGCCTCATCTGGGCACCTCCAAACCCCAAACAAAGAGGAGGAATCTGCAGATCTCTCTGTAGCTGCTGCTGGGCGGCCTCAGGCAGTGGCTGACTTTGCACCTCCTTGGAGACCCAAGAGCCAGTGTACCCAGTGGTCAGAGAGAGACAAGCCAGATTAAAACTCTTCAGATCTATAGGAGACACACTCAGGGGCAGATTCAGTGAGAACCAAAGCCCCACTGAAGCAAGTCCTTCCCCATAAGGGTGTCTCTAGTACAGAATTTCTCCCATTGTACACACAACTGGTCCTCATAGCCAATTGGCCCAGAGGGCAATTCCTCCCAGAGATACCAACAGCAATCAAGGCTTAACTACAAAAAGACTGTACACACAGCCCACAAAGAGATGCACCAAGAGTGTCCAACTCAGGCAATTAGGGAGGCTGAGCCACTGGGCTCTATAGGACACATAGCACACAAAGCCACTCTATCAACACAGGGAAGAAACCAAAATGCAGAGACAAAGAAACAGGTCACAAATGAAATAAATGGAGGAAAGCAAACTACTGGATACAGAGTTCAAAACCACAGTTATAAGGTTACTCAAAAATCTTCTAGAAACGTCAGAGAAATATAGTGAGACCCTCAAGGATATGAAAAAGGACCAATTACAAATTAAGCACACACTGACTGAAATAAAGAATAATATACAGAGATCCAACAGCAGACTAGAGGTTCCCAAGAAGCAAGTCAAAGATTTGAAATATGAAGAAACGAAAAACACCCAACCAGAAAAGAAAAGAGAATCCAAAAATATGAAGATAGTGTAAGGAGCCTCTGGGACAACTTCAAGCATACCAACATCTGAATTATAGGGGTACCAGAAGAAGAAAGAGAGGAAGATATTGAAAACCTATTTGAAGAAATAATGACAGAAAACTTTCCCTACCTGGTGAAAGAAATGGACTTAAAATCCAGGAAGTGCAAAGAACCCCAAACAAAAGGAATCCAAAGAGGACCACACCAAGACACATCATAATTAAAATGCCAAGAGCAAAAGACAAAGAAAGTATTAAAAGCAGCAAGAGAAAAACAGTTAGTTTCCTACAAGGGAGTACCCATATGATTGTCAGTTGATTTCTCAACAGAAACTATGCAGGCCAGAAGGGAGTGGCAAGAAATATTCAAAGTGATGAATAGCAAGAACCTACAACCAAGATTAATTTACCCAGCAAAGTTATAATTTAGAATTGAAGGTCAGATAAAGAGCTTCACAGTTAAGAAAAAGCTAAAGGTATTCATCACCACCAAACCAGTAATATATGAAATGCTGAAGGTTATTCTCTTTTTTAAATTTTATTTTATTGTTTAAAGTATTACATGTAATAGTACATATATCTCCTTTTTTTCCCCATTGACCTTTCCCAGCCTCCCCTACACCCTGTCGCATGCCCTCATCCTACCCCCCTAGTGTCTTGTGTCCATTGCATGTGCTTATATGCATGCATACAAGTCCTTCGGTTGATCTCTTTCCCAACACTCCCCAATACTCCCCAGCCTTCCTGCTGTAATTTGACAGTCGAATGCTTTACTGCCTCTGTATCTATGTTTTTGTTCATCAGGTTATAATGTTCTTTTTTTTCCATAAATGAGTGAGATCATGTGGTATTTTCCTTTCATTGCCTCGTTAATTTCCCTTAGCATAATGGTCTCCAATTCCATCCATGCTGCTGCAAATGGTAGGAATTCTTTCTTTTTTATAGCAGCATAGTATTCCATTGTGTAGATGTATCATAGTTTTCTAATCCACTCATCTGCTGATGGGCATTTAGGCTGTTTCCAAATCTTAGCTATTGTAAATAGTGCTGCTATGAACATAGGGGTGCATATATCCTTTCTGATTGGTGTTTCTAGTTTCTTGGGGTATATTCCTAGAAGTGGGATTACTGGGTCAACTGGGAGCTCCACTTTTAGTTTTTTGAGGAAACTCCATACTATTCTCCACAGTGGCTGCACCAGTCTGCATTCCCACCAGCAGTGCACTAGGGTTCCTATTTCTCCACATCCTTGCCAGCACTTGTTGTTTGTTGATTTGTTGATGATAGCCATTTTGACAGGTGTGAAATGTTACTGCATTGTCATTTTGATTTGCATCTCTCAGATAATTAGTGACTTTGAGCATGTTTTCATACGTCTCTTGTCCTTCCTTCTGTCTTCTTTTGAAAAGTTTCTATTTAGGTCCATTGCCCATTTTTTTATTGGATCATTTGTCTCCCTTTTATTAAGTTGTATCAGTTCCCTGTAAATGTTGGAAATTAAACCTTTATTAGTGATAACATTTGCAAATATGTTCGCCCATACAGTGGACTTTCTTGTTGTTTTGTTGATGGTTTCTTTAATGTGCAAAAGCCTTTTATTTTGATGTAGTCCCATTAGTTTATTTTCTTTTTAGTTTTCATTGCTCTAGGAGCTGTATAGAAGAAGAAATTGCTTCGACATGTGTCTGAGATTTCTCTGCCTATGGACTCCTCTAGTATTTTTATGGTTTCCCGTCTTATGTTTAAGTCCTGTATCCATTTTGAGTTTATTTTTGTATATGATGTAAGTTTGTAGTCTAATTTCATTTTTTTGCATGTATCTGTCCAATTTTCCCAACACCATTTATTGAAGAGACTGCCTTGACTCCATTGTATGTTCATGCCTCCTTTGTCAAATATTAATTGAGCATACTGGTTTGGGTTGATATCTGTGTTCTCTATTCTATTCCATTGGTCGATATGTCTAATGTTTCGCCAGTACCAGGCTGTTTTGAGAACAGTGGCTTTGTAATAAAGCTTCATATCTGGTATTGAGATCCCACCTACTTTATTCTTCTTTTCAGGATTGCTGTGGCTATTCGGGATCTTTTTTTATTCCAGATGAATTTTTGGAGAGTTCTTTCTAGGTCTGTGAAATATGCCATTGGTATTTTAATGGGGAGTGCATTGAATCTATAGATTGCTTTGGGTAGTATGGACATTTTAATGATGTTGATTCTACCAATCCATGAACATGGTATGTTCTTCCATCTGTTTACATCTTCCTCTATCTCTTTCACTTTTTTCAGTGTCCTGTAGTTTTTTGCATATAGGTCTTTTACCTCCTTAGTTAAGTTTATTCCTAGGTATCTTAATTTTTTTTGGTGCGATGGTAAATGGGATTGCTTTTTTAGTCTCTCTTTCTGTATGTTCATTATGGGTGTATAGAAATGCCATAGATTTCTTGGCATTAACTTTATATCCTGCTACATTGCAGAATTCATTTATTAAGTCTAATAGATTTTTGATAGAGTCTTTAGGTTGTTTTTTTTTTTTATATCATGTCATCTGCGAATAAGGAGAGTTTTACTTCTTTTTTTTTCCAATTTGGATGCCTTTTATTTCTTCTTCTTGTCTAATCGCAATAGCTAATACTTCCAGTACTACGTCGAACAGGAGTGGTGAGAGTGGGCATCCCTGTCTTATGCCTGTTCTTAGGGGAAATGGTTTCAGTTTTTGCCCATTGAGTATGATGTTGGCTGTGGGTTTTTCATATATGGCTTTTATTATGTAGAGGTATGAACCTTCTATTCCCACCTTTCTGAGAGTTTTTTTTTTTTAATCAAAAATGGGTGTTGGATTTTGTCAAATGCTTTTTCTGCATCAATTGATATGACTATGTGGTTTTTATCTCTCATTTTGTTTATGTGATGTAACACATTTATTGATTTGCGGATATTGTACCATCCTTGCATCCCTGGGATAAATCCTACTTGTTTCTGGTGTATGATCATTCTGATGTCCTGCTGGATCTGATTTGCTAGAATTTTGTTGAGGATTTTGGCATCTATGTTCATGAGGGATATTGGCCTATAATTCTCTTTCATTGTGTTGTCTTTATCTGGTTTTGGTATTAGGGTGATGCTGGCTTCATAGAATGAGCTTGGAAGTTTTCCTTTCTCTTGAAATTTTTGGAATAGTCTGAGGAGGATAGGTTTTATTTCTTCCTTGAATGTTTGGTAAAACTCCCCTGTGAAGCCGTCTGGCCCTGGGCTTTTGTTTGCTGGAAGCTTTTTGATGACTGCTTCAATGTCTTCCATAGTTATTGGCCTATTGAGCTGTTTAGATTCTTTCTGATTGAGTTTTGGAAGGTTGTATTTTTTTCTAGGAATATGTCCATTTCCTCCAGATTGTCCAGTTTGTTGGAATAGAGTTGTTCATAGTATTTTTTAACAATCCTTTGTATCTCAGTGGGGTCTATTGTTATTTCACCTCTTTCATTTCTGATTTTGTTTATTTGGGTCCTCTCTCTTTGCTTCTTGGTGAGCCTGGCTAGAGGTTCATGAATCTTGTTTATGCTTTCAAAGAACCAGCTCTTGGTTTTGTTGATCTTTTGTATTGTGGGTTTTTTTTTTTTTTTTTTTTTGTTCTCTATGTCATTTATCTCCGCTCTGATCTTTATAATTCCCTCCTTCTGCTTACACTGGGCTTCTCTTGTTGCTCTCCTTCTAACTCTTTGAGTTGTAGGGTTAGGTAATTTATTACCATTGTTTCTTGTTTTTTGCAGTCGGCTTGTAGAGCTATGAACTTCCTGCTCAAGACTGCTTTAACTGTGTCCCACAGATTTTGGATTGTTGTGTTTTCATTGCCATTTGTTGCCATGATGTTTTTTATTTCTTCTTTGATCTTTCTGGTAACCCAGTCATTGTTTAATAGCATGTTATTTAGTTTCCAGATGTTTGAATTTTTTTGATTGTTTTTATTGTAGTTGATTTCCAGTTTTATGCCACTGGGATCCGAGAAGGTGCTTGATATGATTTCTAGCTCCTTGAATTTTAAGAGACTTTGCCTGTGACAAAATATATGGTCTATATTTGAAAATGACCCATGTGCACTTGAGAAGAATGTATATTCTGTGGCTTCAAGGTGAAATGTTCTGAAGATGTCACTTAATTCCATCTGGTCTAGTGAGTCATTTAGGATTGATGTTTCTTTGCTAATTTCTTATTTAGAGGATTTGCCCAATGGTGATAGTGGGGTATTAAAGTCCCTTACTATGATTGTATTGCTGTCAATCTCTCCCTTGATATCCTCCAAGATTTTTTTTATGTATTTGGGTGCTCCTGTATTGGGTTCATGTATGTTTACTAGAGTTATTTCTTCTTGTTGGATTGCTCCCTTTGGTATTATGAAGTGGCCTTCCTTATCTCTTGTTATGTCCTTCGCTTTGAGATCTAATTTGTCAGATATAAGTATTGCTACCCCAGCTTTTTTTCATTTCCATTTGCCTTAAGAAAACTTTATCCATCCTTTCACCATCAGTCTGTGTGCGTCTTTTTTTTCTGAGATGGGTTTCCTGTAGGCATTGAATATATGGGTCATGTTTTCTTATCCACTCAGTTACCCTATGTCTTTTGATTAGGGCATTTATTCCATTTACATTTAAGTTATTATTTATAGGTACTTGTTTGTCGCCATTGTTATTCTTTACCACTGTGTTCCTTCTTCGCTTCATATTTCTTCTTTATACAGCAGACCCTTCAGCATTTCTTGCATTGCTGGTTTTGTGGTAATAAATTCCCTTTTTCTTTTTTTGTCTGTGAAGCTCCTGATTCCACCTTCAATTTTGAATGATAGTCTTTCTGGGTGTAGTATTCTTGGATTCATTCTCTTGCTTTGCATCACTTTGTATATTTCATTCCATTTCCTTCTGGCCTGGTGTGTTTCTGTTGAGAAATTAGTTGATATTCTAATAGGTGATCCCTTGTAGGTAACTTTCTGTCTCTCTCTTTCAGCCTTTAATATTCTTGCTTTGTTGTTGGTGTTTGCCAGTTTAATTATGATGTATCTTGGTGTCGGTCTTTTAGGGTTCATCTTGTTTGGGACTCTATGTACTTCTTGGACTTGCATAGTTTTTTTTCCCTATATCAGGGAAGTTTTCTGTCCTTATTTCTTCAAACAGGTTTTGTATTCCTTGCTTCTGTTTCTTTCCTTCTGGTACCCCTATTATGCCAATATTGTTTCATTTTGTGTTGTCCCAAAGCTTCCTTAGACTCTCCTCTTGCTTTTTTAGTTTTCTTTTCAGTTGCTCCTGTGTTTGTTTGTTTTTCCTACCTTGTCTTCTAATTCGCTGACCTGGTCCTCATCCTCTTGTAGTCTACTGTTTAAGCCAGGGGCCCTCAAACTTTTTAAACAGGGGGCCAGTTCACTGTGCCTCAGACCGTTGGAGGGCTGGACTATAGTTTAAAAACAACTATGAACAAATTCCTATGCACAGTGCACATATTTTATTTTGAAGTAAAAAAACAAAATGGCAAAAACACCTGCATGTGGCCTGCGGCCCATAGTTTGAGGACGCCTGGTTTAAGCCTTCCATTGTGTTCTTTATTGCAGCTATGTCGTTCTTCATCTCCTCTTGGTTCCTTTTCATGTTGGTGACATTCTCATTCAGCTTCTTATAGTTCTCATTGAGTTGTGTGTATTTGTTATCCAGCCGTTTAAATATCCTTATAACCATTACTCTGAATTTTTTCTCTGATATGCTGCTGGCCTCAATTTCATTTAACTCCCTTTCTGGTGATTCCTCTTTTTCTTTCCTTTGGGGATTGCTTTTTTGTCTTCCTATGTTTTGCTGTAATGTTTTAATTGTAGGTCCGATTGGTTTGATACTCAGGTTCTTTTGGGGATGGTGCTACTGATGTGATCTCTCAGGTCTCCTGGGCTTGGTAATCTAGTGTAGCTCCCTACTTGAGCTATTTGGGTTCTCTTGATGTAGGCCCGTGAGCTGGAAAGGTACAACTGCAGTGTCTAGCAGTCAGCAGCCATGGAGGGGGTGTTCTAACTTTTTGCTGTCCTGCGCCCTTGATTGGAATCATGCGTGCCCAGCGGGGACTCACAGTGGTACCCAGGAACCATCTGTTGGGGTGATGGGTTTCAGGAGGCCTATGCTCAGGAAAGGCGAGACTGTGGTGTCCAGATTTCTGTTGTTGTGGAGTGGGCAGACTTAGCTTTTGCTGCTGCACCTGTGGTGAATAGGCACATGCTCCCAGTGGAATCTCACAGGGGCACATGCGGTGCATTTGCTAGCGAGTGGCGCTGAAGCTTTCTGAAGGGCCCTGGCACTGAAACCTCATAATTGTGGCATTGCTGCGGAAATGGTACACCTTTGGAGGTGGAGATCCCAGGGTGTGTGGGTCTGTGGCTGGAGTAGCAGGATTTTGGCTGGAGTGGCTGCTGGGTCGTGGGCAGTGTAAAAGTCCTGACTGGGTGGTGGTGCTGATGAGTTCCTAGAAAAGGCTGCTGTCCCCTTCAAGATGGCATGGGCTCCGTGCCCAAGTCCTACAGTCCAGGGCGTGCCCACAGCGGTAGTAGCCTCTCCTTACCCAAGAGAGTCTGGTCTGCCAACCCCTGCTGCTCCTGCAAGATTTAATTGTCCCTTACTCACTCACACACACACACCATACACATCCACACACTCTCCTTTTATACCCTTACTCACTAACTTCCTCTCCCTCACCTCTGTCCTGCTCGCTGCCATCTTTTCCAAGAGTTCTGAAGGGTATTCTTTAAGAAGAGGAGGAAGAAGAAAAAGGTAAAGATAAAAATTATGACCAACAAAGTGACAACAAATACATATGTATCAACAAGTGAAACTAAAAATCAAATGAATAAAAAATCTGATGAACAGAATAAACTGGTGAATATAATAAAATCAGGGGCATAGAAAGGGAGTGGACTGACAATTCTCGGGGGTAAAGGGGTTTGTGGGGTGCAGGAAGAGACTGGACAAAAATCATACACCTATGGACGAGGACAGGCGGGGGGTAAGGGCAGGGGATTTGGTGGGAACCGGGTGGAGGGGAGCTATGGGGGGAAAAAAAGAGGAACTACTGTAATAATCTGAACAATAAAGATTTATTTTAAAAAACCTTAAACATAAAAAAAAAATCTAAACTTTTGGCCTAGTATTCAAATCTCTAGAGCAGAAATGAGAAATGTGAAGGAAACTGGAAACCATTAGGAAACCAATGAATCTTTTTCCTTCTGTATTTCTTCCAAGCTTTCTACTTGGAAAGTGAAATTAGCATGGACAACAGAGATTTAAGTGTCAGGAAACCTATCCTGTGACCACAGAATAGAGTAATATTCTATGGCCCAGGGGTTGCCTAAATCAATGAATGACAAAAGAAAGTGTATATTAAATAGAGGGTTTACAGAAGTTTGAACTAGATATCAACTCTAAAGTGTTAATGAATGCTAATGGTTCACATTTGTGCAAATGAATATAGGTATTCTGAACACCCATTGGCTCAACACTAAATAGCTCACAACCATGAGTATTTGGCACCTGGTAGTAGATCAGTAGGGACCCTATGTTTGGCCTTGGAGCCACCTTAAAAACCAAGGCCATTGTCCAAGGCCTTGATCTTTGTAGGTGGCTCACTTGATTGTTGATTTCCCTTTGCTCCATTGCTCTCTGAAGAATGTAAGGAGATAAGGGGTAGTACATAGGTTACAAGGTCAGTGACCTGCGGACTGGGAAGCTAGAGTATGGAAGGCAGAAGGCAGGTTCTTCTGGAAGGTTAATAACTACCCTACAGCTACAGCAGTGACTCATCTAGGTGTGTCCCAGGGAGGCCAAGTCTCTTGCAGGAGAGAAGGCTGAGTGCAATACCAGTGCAATTCAGGTGTTAGCGCAATACCAGCGCTCCCTTGAATAGTGCCAATGTTTGGATCAATTGGGCCGAACACCAGTGGGTGTCAAGGGAGTAGCTACCTCATTTCCTCCTTTTCTTGTTTGTGTGTATCTCAGCAAAGGCTAACCAACAACGATTTAAGTACACCAAGCACATTCTTTCACTATTTTAAGGCAAGGTATCCATCTCAGCAGGCATCCAAGCCAGGAGGAAGGAACAGTGGCAATGGCCAACCTCTAGGGATTGTCAGGTATGAATAGTTTACATTATCTCTGAGGCATGTCAGCACCATCTTTCATAAGACTCTGATGTTTATATCTGATACCTAAGGCAGGTTACATTAAGCTGTTTTGGTATGCAGACCTGGGGCATATGAGAAAATGTGGGTCCCTGGATTGATTTGGCCAATCAGTAGATGAAGGGGAAGTGCAAGACCAACTGAGGACCTTCTTTAGGCAGGGGGCACTCCAGGCTCTAAGGCTGAGGCTGGTGTATATGTACTGAGGAACAGAATTCAGAAGTTGGGGCAGCTGTATTCTGAATGGAGTGGGTGGCAGGGATGAGGGAAGCAGAGAACAAAGCAGAACACTGCTGTGCAAGGTGTTCCTCTTAGGAGGTAGCTTGTCCACCCCCACCTAGTCAGAAACCTTAAGAAGCTAAGCTCTGGAGAAAGCACCTGCCAATAGCCTACAGGTACCATGGAGGCAAGGTTAAGGTAACTGGGAGTATTTCAGTAGGAGAAAAGAGGAAGTAGGTAGAGATTTACAACTTGATTCTGAAAGAGAGTGAGACTCCAAAAATCAAGGCATGAACGTGGAGATTACATTTTGAATTGCATTTAATTGAGAAAAAAAAAGATGCAGCAGGAGAATGAGGGCTGGAGACAGATGAGTAGAGAAGCCAGGACACAGAATAAGAGGGATGAGGGCAAAGAATAGTGAGGATAAGAAGGAAAACACTGCCCAGAGATAAGTAGTAGTTCATGTATCAACAGTATTTAAAACCCATTCAAATTATTTTCTGCTCTATAGGAAAGTTGAGCCTATGCCCACCCCAGGTCTGTCAGGTTATCAATAAGTGGCAAGCAGGATACAGGCAGTGACATCTAACCCATGAGTGTTACTTGCCCCGTACCTATTTCTCTTTTCAAGCATGGTTCAGGAAAACTGGGTCAAAAGTTTCAGAGTTTAAGGACCCCCTAGATCTCTCTATGAGGCCTCCCACTAGACTCAGAATTAAATTTCTCTTTGTGTCTGAGTTGGAGAAAATTTCAGATCTTAACCCTTTTTTTCTCCTTCCCCACAAGTTCATAAGAAAAGGACTTAAGAAATGTGTCCTGTTTAGTTTCAAATAAGAGCTTTATTTATTCCTTGAGAAGGAAGGGGCAAATGATAAGAAGAGGAGGAGGAAAAGCCAGGGAAAACTAGCACAGCTGTTTCCCTTTGGGCAAGAGAAATGAGAGACACAGAGTTGTATAAAGCAGCTCCCTGAGGGCTTCATCCAGCCCAGCACCCCCTATTGTGGAGTAAAGGAATGAATGAGACATTGTTATTCCTTTATTCATCTGTTCTTTGAGCATTGGAACTGTGATAGATACTAGAGAGGTAGAAAAGTTGGAGCAGTGAAGTTTCTAAGAGGACAGTGATGGAATATGGGGCTGAGGACATCACTCCAAAGATAGTATTTAGGCACTTTATCTGGAGGCTTCTTGTCTTAGTTCTGACTACTATTACAAATAGCATAGATTGGTGGCAAAACAGACATTTATTTCTAATACTTCTGGTGATTTTCAAGTTCAAATCAAGCTGTTGTCCAATTTGATTCTTCATGAGAGCTCTCTTTCTGTTTTGGATACTGCTGCCTTCTTGCTGATTGCTCACATGGTGAAGAGAGAGAGGGATTTCTGGTGTTTCTTTCTCTTCTTAGAAGGGCACTAATCTCTTATAAGGCCACCCTCATGAGCTCATTTTTGCCTAATTATCTCCAAAAAGCCCCACCTTCAAATATCATCCTATAGGCCTTCAACATGAATTTTGGGGGTCACAAACATGCAATCCATAACATTTTTCTTTCACTTATACTTTTAGAGATGTCCGGATACTTTAACTATGTTCTCACACTGATCACTGTTAGCACATAAGATGACCCCTTTGGACAGAAAAATTACAAAAACTACCCCTTCTTCTGGGCTGTATCTCAGTGCCAGGGCATGACTTGGTGACTGCATACCAGTTCCCACTTGATCTTTTTTTTTTTTTTTTTTTTTAATATATTTTATTATTTTTCACAGAGAGGAAGAGAGAGGGATAGAGAGTTCATCGATGAAACATCGATCAGCTGCCTCTTGCACACCCCCTACTGGGGATGCAACCAAGGTACATGGAACCTGGGACCCTTCAGTCCGCAGGCCAACGCTCTATCCATGAGCCAAACCGGTTTCGGCCCACTTGATCTTTTTCCTAGGAGTCCTTGGTCAAGGATCTATGCTGGCCCTTCAGGGTCACTAGAATTCCACAAAAAGGAACAGAATTGCCTGAGTTACACTGAATGGTCTAGTGAGAAGTATAACCCTGGGATTGGCGGGAAACCCTGGTTGCCTTGCCCTGCTGGGTATTGCTGACTGCCTAACACAGGTTCCATCTTATAAAGCTATTTGGGGAGGGGGATGAAATTCTGTAATAAAGAATTGTGTCACCACATCACCCTTTGCTGGAACTTGTTCGCAATAGCCCTGAATGCTGGAGTATGGGTTATACCCTAACACAGAGGCCATTAACATCTTAGTTGTCATTCAGGTGATAATTCCCAATAGCAATTGTTTTCTGAAACATTGGGATTGGAGCAACTCTTTCTTTCTTTACAGTTTAGTTTATAGGCATCCAGCTGCAGTGAAGCCAGCAGGCTGGATCAGGAGGGTCACATATGTTTCAATAGCAGCAGTGTGATGTAATACACAGAAGATAATGTGGCCTTGCTTCAGAGCTGGTTATAGACAGCTTTGAGCCAATAACAAATATAAACTTATTTGTACACAGCACTTTACAGTTCAGTATTTAGTGGTTTCAAATCCATGATCATATTTGAGTCCTACCAGTGGACATGGGAGCCTGACAAAAAAAACACAGGGGGAAAGAACACATTCAAACACACACTTACACATTCAGTTATACTTACACATCAAATCTATAACATGCACAAGCATTCTCACACATTCACTCTCACAAACACTTATGTTGATATATTCACTCATGAACATATTTGTACATGCTCTGACATTTTCCTCTTAACATGCTCAAACACATGTACATAATGGTACATTCACTTATAGACTCATACACTCACATTTACTCACACATGAACATGCTTATGCACATGTACATACCTGCATATTCACTGAAACAAATGTGCTCACAGACATGTACACTCACAAATCACTCACAAAACAGAATATTTACATATTTAGAAAAATAAACATATTCACATGTACATGCATAGTAACTTAGTTACAAACAAAAACATGCTCACAGACACAATGACATACACTCACAAACTGACACAGTCACTTGCACACAAACATGCTCATATACACTAATGCTCATACATTCACTCACAAAATGAATACACTGATACATTCTTTTTTTCCATTTTTTTATTAAGGTACTACATGTGTACATATCTTCCCCTTGCCCACCCCACCCGCTCTCATACATGCCCTCAACCCCCAGTGTCTTATGTCCATTGGTTATGCTTATATGCATTCATACAAGTCCTTCGATTGATCTCCTATCTCCCCCACCTCTCCCTAACCTTGCCGCTGTAATTTGACAGTCTGTTTGATGCTTTACTGCCTCTGTATCTATCTTTTTTTTCATCAGTTTATAATGTTCTTTAATATCCACAAATGAGTGAGATCATGTGGTATTTTCCTTTCATTGACTGGCTTATTTCACTTAGCATAATGCTCTCCCGGTCCATCCAGGTTGCTGCAAATGGTAAGAATGCCTTCTTTTTTATGGCAGCATAGTATTCCATTGTGTAGATGTACCATAGTTTTCTGATCCAGTCATCTTCTGACGGGAACCTAGGCTGTTTCCAAATCTTAGCTATTGTAAATTGTGCTGCTATGAACATAGGGGTGCATATATCCTTTCTGATTGGTGTTTCTAGTTTCTTGGGATATATTCATAGAAGTGGGATTACTGGGTAAACTGGGAGTTCCATTTTTAGTTTTTTAAGTAATCTCCATACTGTTCTCCACAGTGGCTGCACCAGTCTGCATTCCCACCAGCAGTGCACGAGGGTTCCTTTTTCTCCACATCCTCGCCAGCACTTGTTGTTTATTGATTTGTTAATGATAGCCATTCTGACAGGTGTGAGATGGTACCGCATTGTCGTTTTGATTTGCATCTCTCAGATAATTAGTGACTTTGAGCATGTTTTCAAGTGTCTCTTGGACTTCCTTCTGTCTTCTTTCAAAACAATTCTATTTATGTCCTTTGCCCATTTTTTTATTAGAACTTTTATCTTCCTTTTATTAAGTTAAATAAGTTGCCTGTAGATGTTGGAGATTAAACCTTTATCAGTGATAACATTTGCAAATATGTTCTCCCATACCGTGGGCTTTCTTGTTGTTAATGGTTTCTTTTGCTGTGAAAAAGTTTTTATTTTGATGTAGTCCCATTTGTTTATTTTCTCTTTAGCTTCCATTGCCCTAGGATTAGTATAAGTGAAGAAGTTCTTTTGGCATATGTCTGAGATTTTGCTGCCTGTGGATTCCTCTAGTATTTTTATGGTTTCCTGTCTTATGTTTAAGTCCTGTATCCATTTTGAGTTTATTTTTGTGTATGGTGTAAGTTGGTGGTGTAGTTTCATTTTTTGCATGTATCTGTCCAATTTCCCCAACACCATTTATTGAAGAGACTGTCTTGACTCCATTGTATGTTCATGCCTCCTTTGTCAAATATTAATTGAGCATAGTGTGTTGGGTTGATATCTGGATTCTCTATTCTATTCAATTGGTCTATATGTCTGTTCTTGAGCCAGTACCAGGCTGTTGTGAGAACAGTGGCTTTGTAATACAGCTGAAAATCTGGTATTGAGATCCCACCTACTTTATTCTTCTTTTCAGGATTTCTGTGGCTATTCGGGATCTTTTTTTATTCCAGATGAAATTTTGGAGAGTCCTCTCTAGGTCTGTGAAATATGCCATTGGTATTTTAATGGAGAGTGCATTGAATCTGTAGATTGCTTTGGGTAGTGTGGATATTTTAATGATGTTGATTCTACCAATCCATGAACATGGTATGTTCTTCCATCTGTTTACATCTTCCTCTATCTCTTTTTTCAGTGTCCTGTAGTTTTCCGCATATAGGTCTTTTACCTCCTTAGTTAAGTTTATTCCTAGGTATCTTAATTTTTTTGGTGTGATGGTAAATGAGATTGTTTTTTCAGTCTCTCTTTCTGTAAGGTCACTGTTGGTGTATAGGAATGCCATAGATTTCTTGGCATTAATTTTGTATCCTGCTACATTGCTGAACTCATTAAGTCTATTAGTTTTTTTTTTATGGAGTCTTTCGGGGTTTTTATGTACAATATCATGTCATCTGCAAATAAGGACAGCTTTACTTCTTCTTTTCCAATTTGGATGACTTTTATTTATTCTTCTTGTCTAATTGCAATGGCTAATACTTCCAGTATTATGTTGAACAGGAGTGGTGAGAGTGGGCATCCCTGTCTTGTTCCTGTTCTTATGGGAAATGGTTTTAGTTTTTGCCCATTGAATATGATGTTAGCTGTGGGTTTATCTTATATAGCTTTTATTATGTTGAGGTATGATCCTTCTATTCCCACCTTGTTGAGAATTTTTATCAAGAAAGGGTGTTTGATTTTATCAAATGCTTTTTCTGCATCAATTAATATGACTATGTGGATTTTATCTCTCATTTTGTTTATGTGATGCATCATGTTTATTGATTTGCGGATATTGTACCATCCTTGCATTCCTGGGATAAATCCAACTTGGTCATGGTATATGATCTTAATGATGTAATGCTGGATCATATTTGTAAGAATTTTGTTGAGGATTTTGGCATCTATGTTCATGAGGGATATTGGCCTGTAATTCTCTTTCATTGTGTTGTCTTTATCTGGTTTTGGTATTAGGGTGATGCTGGCTTCATAGAAGGAGCTTGGAAGTGTTCCTATCTCTTGAATATTTTGCAATAGACTGAGGAGGATAGGTTTTATTTCTTCCTTGAATGTTTGGTAAAACTCCCCTGTGAAGCCGTCTGGCCCTGGGCTTTTGTTAACTGGAAGCTTTTTTTTTTTAATTTCTTTATTGATTAAGGTGTCACATATTTGTCCTTATCCCCCCATTCCCATCCCCCCCTCCCCACGCATGCCCCAACCCCCTGTTGAACTTAACCGTTGGATAGGTTCATATGCATGCACACAAGTCCTTTGGTTGAACTCTCCCCCTCTCCCCACCCTCCCCTATCCTCCCTCTGAGGCCCGATAGTCCCATCGATGCCTCCTTGCTTCTGGTTCTGTTCTTGTTCCTCAGTCTATGTTGTTCATCATTTCCCCTAGATGAGCGAGATCATATGTCACTAGATATATACTTATGAGAACTGAATGTGAGACGAGCAATAATAGTTATGTTGACAGGCAGATGGATCAGTCTGTAGTGAGTTTCTTTCTGGACCAACAGTTCTTTTGAGACCCAATTTCAATGTCCACCAGTTCCTTATCTGTACATGTCAGCACTGACCCCTCAGCTCTGGATGGTGGACAAATGGTGGTAACGGAGGTCCGACTCCCTCTGGTTTGGTCTCGGCGAACCCAGGGGCACGGCTTCACCCGGACTAAGGGGCACGTGGCCTCACCCGGACCCAGGGACGCTTGGGCTCTCCCAGACCCAGGGGCACGTGGCCTCATCAGGGCCTAGGTGTACGAGGCCTCACCCAGATCCAGGGACACATGGTCTCACCCGGACCCAGGGACGCTTGGCCTCTCCCAGACCCAGGGGCACGTGGCCTCACCCGGGCCTAGGTGCACGGGGCCTCACCCAGATACAGGGACACATGGTCTCACCCGGACCCAGGGATGCTTGGCCTCTCCCAGCCCCAGGAGCACGTGGCCTCACCCGGGCCTAGGTGTACGAGGCCTCACCCGGATCCAGGGACACATGGTCTCGCCCGGACCCAGGGACGCTTGGCCTCTCCCAGACCCAGGGGCACGTGGACTCACCCGGGCGTAGGTGCACGAGGCCTCACCCGGATCCAGGGACACATGGTCTCACCCGGACCCAGGTGCGCGTGGCCTCTCTCACAACCCAGGGGCACGTGGCCTCACCTGGACCTAGGTGCACGAGGCCTCACCTGGATCCAGGGACACATGGTCTCACCCGGACCCAGGGACGCTTGGCCTCCCCAAGACCCAGGGGCACGTGGCCTCACCCGGGCCTCGGTGCACGAGGCCTCACCCGGATCCAGGGACACGTGGTCGCACCCGGACCTAGGGACGCTTGGCCTCTCCCAGACCCAGGGACACGTGGCCTCACCCGGGCCTAGGTGCACGAGGCCTCACCCGGATCCAGGGACACATGGTCTCACCCGGACCCAGGGACGCTTGGCCTCTCCCAGACCCAGGAGCACATGGCCTCACCCGGGCCTAGGTGTACGAGGCCTCACCCGGATCCAGGGACACATGGTCTCGCCCGGACCCAGGGGTGCGTGGACTCACTTGGACCTAGGTGCACGAGGCCTCCCCCGGATCCAGGGACACATGGTCTCACCCGGACCCAGGGGCGCTTGGCCTCTTCCAGACCCAGGGGCGCTTGGCCTCACCCGGGCACGGGACCCAGCATCATCCGGGTCCAGGGGCACTTGGCCTCACCCGGACCCGGAATCCGGCCTCACCTGGAGCCAGGGTCACGTGGCCCCACCCAGACCCAGGGACGCGAGGCCCCACCCATACCCGGAGGCGCGCGACCACTCCCGAGCCCAGAGGCGCGCAACCCCGCCCGCACCCGGGTCCCAGCGGGGCCCCGTCCTCCCGATCCCAATTCCCACCGGTCAACCCCCCCCAGCAACCCCCCCGGCCATCCTGCCAGAGCTCCAGGACGGCTGCCGCAGAACTCGTCGGGCGGCTGCTCGGCGAAGTTCCGGTGCGCCCGGTGCGTGGCGGTGGGCCGGCCTGGCGTCACCGCGCCGGCTCCTGGGTCCGCAGCAGCGGCCGGTCGCCGAGCATGCGCACCCGGCCGCCCTCGGGGCACCGAAATTCCTGAAGGACTCGGAGGCCAGCAAGCGCGGAGTCCCCCACCCCACGTCTCACAGGGGCCCGTCTGTCCGTGCTCGGCAGCAAGTGGAGCCGCCCCCTCAGCCAGAGACCGCCGGGGGGACCGCGCCGAGCACGCTCCAGGTCGCCCCTGCGTCGCCCAAGCCGCAGTTCCCAAAGTGTGGTCCTTGGGTCATCTGCATCAGCATCATCCCGCATACCCCTCTTATTCTAGCTGCAGAGCATCCACTCAGCCAGCCCTACGGTGGTTTTGGGTGGTATCTGTTCCGCTCTCCCGTCGCAGCCTCAAAGTTGTTGTGGCAGGCAACATCCAGGCCTCCGCCCTATGTCTCCATCCCGGTCCTCCCTTGTATAGTTAAGTCTTGATTGTTGCTGGTGCCACCGGGAGGGCTCTCTTTGTCTATAAAGGAAGAGTTGCTGTGCAGGAGACTCTTCTATGTGCCGGGTCTTGGTGCAGCAAGGCTTTGTCGCTCACTGAATCTGCCTGTTGGATTTGTCCCTTATGTGCGTGGTTGAAGTCTGGTGTCATTTCCCACAGACCACCAGATGCCCTCGTTTCTGGGTCCCCAATGGGGCGTAGATCAGCCACTGCCTTAGGCACTCAGCAGGGATTACAGCAAGAACTGTAGTTTCCTCCTTCTGTCTGAGTGGCCCTGGAGCAGTCCGACTAGAACAGCAGTTTATCTGGTCCGCTGCCAGAGGGCAGGCCACCCACATGCATAAGCCGTTGCTTGGAGCATAGGTGTGCCTGCAAGACTTGCAGGGCGGGTCTTCAAAACGTGCGGGGCGGGTCCCAGGGCGGGGCGGGTCTCAGGGCGGGACGGGTCCCAGGGTGGGGCGGGGTCTCAGGGTGCCAACAGGCCATGGTGCGGCGAGCCACAATGGCTGCGAATCTGCTCCTTCTGCCTTCCAAGTTTCTAAGTCCCCTCGTTCTGCGCTCTAGCGCACCAAACACTGATTGCTGGGCGCACCTCCGCAAGAGTCCCGCCTCTCCCCGCAGGCATCTGGGTCTCCCGCGGGTCCCCAGAAGCTGGATTTCAGGGTGATGGAGAGCTAATCTCCCCTAAGTTTGGAACAAAAGCCCCTTTCCCCCGCCACCAGCCCGAGCTACGCGCCTCCGCACCTTGTCCCCTCCGATTTCGCTGGTTTCCTCTTCCCTCTTAGCTGTAAATCTCTCCTGTAGTTCTGGGCTGCAGACGCTCCGTCCTCCAGTCGCGCCCCTGAAACCGCTGCGAGCGGCCCAGCCATCCTCTTGATTCTCCTCCGTCAAAATGGCTAGAGGACTTGAAAGTAAGATGAGATCTCTTAAGAATCCTCCAAATTGGTGTTGGCGGCGTCCGGGGCCCCGAGGATCTCAGTGCGCAGCTCGGCCAGGTCGGTGGCGCGGGTGAGCCCCTCCTGCAGAAAGATGGTCTCTTTCTTCACCGAGAGCCGCTGAGCGGAGTCCGCGGCTGCCGCCACAGCAGCCGCGGCCCCCACGAGCCCATGGCCCCGGCTGCGGTAATGACTGAGGGGAGCAGCTGCCCGGTCTGGGGAGACGCGAGCAGCAGTCGCCACCCTCAGCAGTCCATGTTTCAGTTGTATTTCCGAAACTGCCATGCGAGGCAACAGATCAGCCTTTCACCTCCGCCGCCATCTTTTTCTCCACTCCCTACTGGAAGCTTTTTGATGACTGCTTCAATGTCTTCCATAGTTATTGGTCTATTGAGCTGTTGAGATTCTTCCTGATTGAGTTTTGGAATGTTATATTTTTCTAGGAATATGTCCATTTCCTCCAGATTGTCCAGTTTGTTGAAATAGAGTTGTTCATAGTATTTTTTAACAATCCTTTGTATTTCTGTGGGGTCTGTTTTTATTTCACCTCTTTCATTTCTGATTTTGTTTATTTGGGTCCTCTCTCTTTGCTTCTTGATGAGCCTGGCTAGAGGTTCATGAATCTTGTATATCCTTTCAAAGAACCAGCTCTTGGTTTTATTGATCTTTTGTATGGTTTCTTTAGTCTGTATGTCGTTTATCTCTGTCCTGATATTTATTATTTCCTTCCATCTGCTTACATTGGGCTTTTCTTGTTACTCTCTAACTCTTTGAGTTGTAGCATTAGGTAATTTACTGCCATTGTTTCTTGTTTTTTTGAAGTAGTCTTGTAGGGCAATGAACTTCACTCTCAAACTGCTTTCATTGTGTCCCATAGATTTTAGATTGTTGTGTTTTCATTGCCATTTGTTGCCATGATGTTTTTTATTTCTTCCTTGATCTCTTTGGTAACCCAGTCACTGTTTAATAGCATGCTGTTTACTCTCCATGTGTTTGTTTTTTTTGGGTTGTTTTTATTGTAGTTGATTTCGATTTTTATGACACTGTGATCTGAGAAGATGCTTGATATGATTTCTATCTTTTTGAATTTAAAGAGACTTTGCTTATGACCCAACATATGGTCTATCTTTGAAAATGACCCATGTGCACTTGAGAAGAATGTATATTCTGTGGCATTGGGGTGAAATGTTCTGAAGATGTCAATTAATTCCATCTGGTCTAGTGAGTCATTTAGGATTGATGTTTCTTTGCTGATTTTTTTTTAGAGGATTTGTCCAATGGTTATAGTGGGGTATTAAAGTGTCCTACTATGATTGTATTGCTGTCAATATCTCCCTTGATATTCTCCAGGAGTTTTTTTTTTATGTATTTGGGTGCTTCAGTATTGGGTGCATATATGTTTACCAGAGTTATTTTTTCTTGTTGAATTTCTCCCTTTAGTATGATGATGTGGCCTTCCTTATCTCTTGTTATGTCCTTCACTTTGAGATCTAATTTGTCAGATATAAGTATTGCTACCCCAGCTTTTTTTTCATTTCCTTTCACCTGGAAAACCTTTTTCCATCCTTTCACCCTCAGTCTGTGTGCGTCTTCTTTTCGGAGGTGGGTTGCTTGTAGACAGCAGATATATGGGTCGTGTTTTCTTATCCAGTCCATTACCCTATGTCTTTTGATTGGGGCATTTAATCCATTTACATTTAAAGTTATTATTGATAGGTACTTATTTGTCGCCACTTTTATTCTTTACCCTTGTGTTCCTTCTTCGCTTCCTATTTCTTTTTTTTTTTTTTATAGCAGACCCTTCAGCATTTCTTGCATTGCTGATTTGGTGGTAATAAATTCCCTTAGTCGTTTTTTGTCTGTGAAGCTCCTGATTTCACCTTTAATTTTGATTGATAGCCTTGCTGGGTATAGCATTCTTGGATTCACACCATTCCTTTGCATGACTTTTTATAGTTCCTTCTTTACCTTCTGGCCTGATGAGTTTCTGTTGAGAAATCAGTTGCTAATCTGATGGGGGTTCCTTTGTAGGTAACTTTCTGTCTCTCTCTGGCCGCTTTTAAGATTCTTACTTTGTCGTTGGTGTTTGCCAATCCTCTCTAATAAAATGGTAATATGCAAATTAACCATCACTCCGCCCTGGGATCGGGCTTAAACAGTTAGTCGGACATCCCTCCAGAATTCCCATATTGGAGAGGGTACAGGCTGGGCTGAGGGACAACCCCCCGCCGTGCACGAATTTCATACACCGGGCTTCTAGTTTAATTATAATGTGCCTTGGCATTGGTCTTTTGGGGTGCATTTTGCTTGGGACTCTGTGAGCTTCTTGGATTTGTGTGGGTTTTTTCTTTCCTATATCAGGGAAGTTTTCTGTCATTATTTCTTCAAACAGGTTTTCTAGTCCTTGCTCAGTATCCTCTCCTTCTGGAAGCCCTATTATGCAGATGTTGTTTTGTTTTGTGTTGTCCCAAAGTTCCCTTAGGCTCACCTCCTGCTTTTTACTTTTTTTTTCTAGAAGCTGCTCTACTTGGGTATTTTTTCCTACCTTGTCTTCTAGCTCACTGATACGGTCCTCTGCTTCTTCTAGTCTACTCTTGATGCTTTCTATTGAGTTCTTTACAGCAGCAATGTCATTTTTCATTTCTTCTTGATTCTTCTTCATTTCCTCTTGTTTCTTACTCGTATTGTTGAATTTGTCTTCCATTCTTTTCAGCCACCTTATGACCATTTCTCTGAATTCTTTCTCTGACAGGTTGCTTGCCTCCATTTCGTTTACTTCCTTTTCTGGTGATGCTTGCTTTTCTTTCATATGCGGGCTGTTCCTTTGTACCTCCATGGTCTCTCTTCTTCGGGTTTCTGGTTATGTAGTTCTCTCTCTCCTGCATTGATTTCAAGGCACAAAATACAACACAACCAGGTACAATGTACAAGGCACTGAACAGGAATGTATCCATGATATTAATAACCCCAAATAAAGGTGACCACCAGAGAAAGGCAAATTAGGGGATAGGTGAGAAAGAAGAAGAAGAAGAGAGAGAAACACACACACACACACACACACACACACACACACACAATGAAAGAAAGAAAGAAAGAAAGAAAGAATAAAGAAAGAAAGAAAGAAAAAGGATTGCCAAAATGCAATTGGGAAAAGGTGGGTGGGGGGAGTAAGAGAGAATAGAAAGAGAGTAAGAAAGAAAAGAGGCACAGACTATATATATGGGGAGAAAACTCCAATAGAACAGCCACTAATACCAACAAATGCCAGCAACAAGAACCTGGAGATTAATACAAACTACAAAGAACAAGTAATATCAAGCGAGGTGAGGGAAAACAGAAGCAAAAACAAAAACAAAGCAAACAAAACAACAAAAAAAGAATAAGCAAAACAATCTCACAAACAAGCATAAAAAAATCAATATGATCAACATTTAAGCAAACAACAACAAAAGGACAGAGAGAAAAACAGTTTTTTGGATAGTGAAGACAGAGAAGAGAGAGGTGTGAATGGACTTGGAGTAGGGGGTTGGAAATTATATATAAGTAGGGTGAAATTTTAACAGGTGGTAAAAAGAAAGAATAGGGAAAATTTAAAGCAGGAAAAGGGTAAGAGAAACAGGACACCAAATGGGGAAAGGTTACGAAGAGAGTGATGGCATAAAGGTAGAGTTGAGATAGAGTAAAAAGATGCTAAAGGTAAGATGAAAATAGAATGTAGAACACTAATCCCAAAGTAAAATAAAGAGAAAATAAAATGCAACTTTTTTTTAAAAAAGGTAAAATAGTAGTAGTAATAATACTGATTGAAAATAAAAATGTAATAATTAAAAAGATAAAATCAAGTGAGGAAAAAAGAAAAAAATTAGTTTCTTTAGAAAAAGATGAAAAAAATAAAAATAAGAAAATAAAACAAATACAAAAATAAAATGTGCAGTAGTGAAGGTTATTCACTTCCTTTATTGTTCTGTTTGGCCTGCCTATTTCCCAGTCAGGACAGTATTGCAGTTCCCTGCCTTCCACTGCTCCTCAGTGTTGTAAGCCAGTCCTGATTTTTAAGCAGGCAGTGTCTTAATTTCTTGCATTCCTTTATTAGTGATTACACAAGAGTCAATTTGTGATTCCACCCCTGGGTGGCAGTGTTTCTGGCTTGACTTCTGGGTCTATAGGTCCTCCCTAGCCTGAACTTAGATCCTGCTTTCCCTGTGGCACTCAATACTGGTTTGTTGGATCGGGCTGCCCCAGAGCTGACTCTCTGAAGGTCACTTCCTGCTCTGATCCCCAGGTTCCAGAAAAACAACTCTCCCCTGCAGTCTCCCAGGGTGTCCCCAACTGGGTGATCTCATGCACTGGTCTTAGTAATCAGAAGCAAGGATTTGAAGAGGAAAAAACGCAAGTGTGCAAAGTCTGGTGCGCGTAAGTCTGCGCAGTCCCCTTTTCCCCCTTGGGTCTAAGCAGCTGGCACACTCCAAAAATTTTTAGGCTGTTCTTTTTCGTCAGATCAAAATGGGTTGCTTTCTAGGGATCCCTTCTGTTATCCGCTCTGAGGACCCCCTTCCACATTCACGGATCACACCAGCCCCAACAGCCACGGATTTTTTCCAGGCGCAGACTTCCCCTGGTCCTCCAGCTCCTGCAGTGCGCACGTTTCTCTCTCCTGTGGGGAGCAGAGACCTCACCTTATCCCAGGCAAAATCTGACCTTTCCGTGGTGGAGTGTAGAGCTCCTCTGAATCTGCGTGTTTGTGCCAATTGGGGACCGGTGTTCTGGGGTTCTCAGCTGTTTGGTGGTTGCCGCAGTTGTAGATTTTCAGGCCTTTCCCCTTCAAGATGGCACGGTCCACGTCTGAGCCAGTGGCTCCAGGAGAGAACCCAGCAGCACTGGGGGCTTCCCGGTCAGGGGAGGCCCATTCAGCAGTCCCTCACCTTATCCTGAAATATAGCTGTCCCCCAACTCACCAACAAACACTCCCTGTGCGACCCTCAGCTGTTCCTTCTATCCACTCCGGGACAAGGCTCGGGACACATCTGTCTATTCTGCAACCATTTTCTTCCTCCTGATACATTCTTTCACATGCAAACACACTCATTAAATCACAAATTCATTCACACTTGCAGATATAGACTCAATCACTCCCACATGAACAAACTCTTGCATTCAATCATACATATCAGCATATTCTCAGATTTACACACACATGAGCATACTTATATTAACATGCTCATATGCACAGGCATGCTCAGATATTTTCTCATACACATAGATCCACTCACAAATAATCACAGGATATTATCTCACATTTATTCAAACTAAAACATTAACATTTTCACCTACATGAACATGCTCACAAACACAAACCTACTCCTACATTCACTCACACATGAACATGTTCATATATTGACACACGAATGTAATAACATATTCAGAACATACATTAACATACACAACAATACATTTTAATATGATCACATATGCATACACATCCATGTACACACATAGTCACATTCACACATTACTTTAATGAACATATTCACATTTAATGTGCTCATACATACAAAAACCTCACACATTTACCCACAGAAAGGAAAATATATAAATGCACATATATTCATTCATATACAGACATGCTCAGACATTCATGAATACACAAAGACATTAATATGCTCACACAAACATATTAACATTCACTCACATGAACTGGCTCACAAATTAATTCACACATATTGACACTCAGATACACTTAAAACTTCACTTAAAATTTTATCTTTTCATGCTCACATACATGAACTTGCTTATACATTTAATTTCACACAGTAAAAATACTCACACCTTAACACCTTCATCCAACTTGCTCATGCTTTAATTTATACATCAACATGCTCACATACACACATGCTCACACATTCTGAGGTGAATGTACACATTCAAATTTATTTATACACAAACAGAAACTTTCACTCATACTTATTCTTTAACATGCTCAAAACACAAATATGTTCACAGTTTCATTCTTATATATTCTGGCTCACACATGATCATGCTCAGACATTCACTCATATGTGAACATACTTAAACAATAACATTTCCAAACACAAAAACTTGTTAACACATAATTTCACTCTGTTAACAAAAAAAAACCATTGAAACCTGTAAAGAATTTTGTGAGTTTATTTGAGCCAAATTGTCGACATATGCCGGGAAGCAGAACCTCAATGAATTGAGATAATGCTCCGAAGAAAATGGTGGGTTACATCTGTATTTATACATTGCCATCAGAGGAGGGACATAGGTGGGCTACATGAAATTCATTGGTGACGAATTAAGGAGGTGGGATAAAGTCAAACAGTGGGAAACCCCTGGGATTGGATAAAAAGTAAAATGATGGACACATACTTAGGTGGGTACAGGAACAATTAACATGATAATGAAGGAATTTGAAGTATCTGTCCTGGCGCCCACCACATTTGGTTGTGCCCCAGGGGCTCCAGCAAAAGAAGGAAGTTACAAGTTAGCCAGACATCTCACAGATATGTTATCTTAGAGGCAAAAAGGCAAATGGGCTCAGTAAAAAGATCTAAGTTGACCTTTGTCAGGGAAGATATCGGCCTAGGACATGACTGCCCACTATAACCTGTTTGTAGTTAAATATTTAATTTTCAGACCATCTTTTGTGGTCACTTTAGGTCTCTGAGTTTTCAAGACTGCCACACAGGCCTCCCCTGAGCTTGTCAGGTTAGCATGTGGCTCCTTTCCTTCACACATTCCCCTTTTGGTCATAAATCGATCCAAAGGATGCATTGATGACCAACCTTTTGGTTGGATAATGGAATCCCACGTTGCTAGGAAGGCTCATTCCTAGGATGTCTCAGTGTCAGCATGTCTCGCTGAACAGGTGGACCACTGGGGATGGGGCAAGACCATAACCTTGGATGGCATTTAAGGTCGAATTACATATATATTTTAAAAAGGCAGGTAAATGGGAGGCAGTCAGATCCTATATGTCCTTGTTAAAAAGTATTCTGGATCATTTCTAATTTTGAGCCACCATGATCCGAGTCTTTTTGCTGTTTGTCTTACGTTTTGCTTTTCTGCATCTAATATAACATTTACATATTATGGACAAAAGTAACAATAGTAAACCAATAACAGTGATTAGGAACAGAAAATGTCTAATATTAGACAAGGAAAAGTCTAAGGGGAACAAGCATCCCAGCCAACCAAAAAACCCTTTACATATATTATCATAATTTTTATTAAGCTAATTATATGTTTTCCTCCTTCATCCACTGTCATTCGTACCTTATGATATGTTTGGCCAAATGAATTAAGACTCCACTATTTCATTATCTAGAAGCTCTAATTTTCTTCTGGCCAATTAGTTCCCATAAAAATGGCTTCATGGAGAAGAGTTCAATTTCCCAATACATTGGTTTTTTAGTATCAATATTATCACAGATTTTATGAACATCAGGCAAAGTCATTCTGCCTATAATTTCAGTATTACACTATATTCTAGTATTATTTAATGTAAACTTGGTGATATTACAGTAAAGATTGCTTTTAACCCTTCCCAGCAAAAACGCCCCTTTTCCATATACTATATTGTTATTTGTTGGGGTACATACAATAAGCCAGGACTGGGTGAATTCAGTATTCCATATGAATTGAGGGCATAACCATTCACTTTTCCAATTTTCACAGACAGTGAGATGGGTTCACATTGTTTATTATTTTTAAATATGGCCCATCAACTTCCCATTGGAAGTATTCTAGTATTATAGAGGATAGTCCTTACGCCAGCCAGTTGAACTACTGGGAATTTTAAGCTTAGGATTTAACTCACACCTGGGCTTTTAAAAACACAATATCGTAGATCACATTTCCCATTTAAATTTTTCCAAATTCCTGGGGAACCATATGAGTCCCATTAAGTGTCTGGCCTGGGCTTCTGCAGCCATTATAGTTGGCCATTGTTGCATAGCCACTTCAGATTCTTTGCATTAACATAGACAATAGGCCCTGTTGAGTTAGGGCACAGGCACGTTCCCATTGTTGGGTTTGTGCATAAGTTTTTAGAGTCTGTCGAGTCTGTTCTATCCATGAAACTAAGGCTTTATTGTCTTTCCATGCTGCTTCCCCCTGTTTTTCCTTCTTCCTGAAACAGCATTCCCTCTAGATGACCTATTTGAGATAAAAAAATCCTTTTCTAATGAATGATGTTCTTCATTAGCTGCAAGTTCAGCTTGTCCCAGGATACCAAGGCCAGCCCCTACTCCTCCAAGTATTCCCCTTTTGCTTCTTTTAGGGAGACCAATGTTGTTGGATCCACCAGAAATATTGTTGCCATTGGGTAGCTATGACTTGGTAGCAGTTAGGGTATACTGAGTGGAGCCAAAAATGTTGAGTTTCCCATGCCATAGTTAAATGGGTGAAGGAGACTCCCAAATGGGCTAGAGTTTGAGTATTTATGGGGCTCCTCAAATGTCCAGGACACAAGGACGGTGGGGTAATTATAAACATATCTACCCACCAAGTGATGTCAATAATTTCTGAAATGGGGACCCATTGATTTCTTTCTTATTTCACAGACATCCAACCATAAGAGCATGGCTGGTGAATCTGAGGACATGATATTCTATGACAGATAGCACAGGCTGCTGCAAGCCTTTGGCCATCATATCTAGGTGTTTTTCTTAGTTATTCATCACCCATCTCTATAGCCATACAATATTCATCCAGATTACATCCATATACAATTCTACCAGTGGAATTATCAGGGAGATATTCTTGGAGGTATTTGCCTAAGGTGGGTCCTTTATAATAGATAGAGCCAGAAAACAACAACAACCACCAAAGCTTATATTGATAGTAGGAGAAGACCAATGCATAGCTAACAAAGCATTAATTTCACTATCATACCTGATAACCAGAACATCATTGTGTAGTAGGTAGGAAAGATTAGCAGGTATTTAGGTTAAATTTTTCATATCTAATAAAGGAAGAGATCTGGGGAGGTAGATATTGTTTCCACTAGGGAACCATAAGGATAATAATAATATGGAAATCATTTTATATACATTCAACCAATGACAATCAGATGATATAAAACAAGCAATATCAGTTTGTGAGCATACAGGCCTTGTTGACGTCGTCTTGGGATAGCTGTCTGCCTCTGTGGTCAGCGACTTCTCGTCCTCGAAAGGTCCCAGCTGTTCCTTATCCTTGAAAAGTCTTTGATCTCCGCTGCAGACGGAGATGGGGTCAGAGATGGGAGTAGACGTCCATTCATAGTCAAATGCCTTTTTTAAATGAGAAATGTGAATCCATGAGCTAACTCCTTTAAGTTTAGTTGCACATGGGTTAGTTAGTAATACCTGGTAAGGTCCCCTCCAATGAGGTTGGAGAGTCTTTTATTTGGTGTCTTTCCCAAGACAGCAAATCTCCTGGTTGTAAGCCATGATCTTTGAACCCTTCGTCTCCCGGGAGCGCACTGTGAAATGAATCTGTTACCAATTTGTTAGTTCCTACAATGCAGAATGTCTGCTCTTTACTTTTCCCTGTATTCAGGAAACAAAAGATTTAAGAGTCAACAATATTTTAAATAGAATCATAAGAATAATTATCCTCAATTCATTTAGTCCCATAGTTGTTTTTGTTTATTTATTCCTTGAAGTTCTATAAATCTTCATCCAGTTCAAAATATGACCTGCTTAGAAGCCTGCAAGTTAGAGTAAATCTGAGTCCTTTTCATGGATTTTTCTAGACATATATACCTACAAATGCATCAGAATAAAGCTGTCCACAAATGACAAAAATTTTAAAGTAGCATGGTTATAGATTTGATAAAAAACCTTGCTTTTCTATAAAATATAACATTCCAAGACAACAACTTCTTGGTAAGTAATAATCCCTGTAAAATGACATAGAGAATAATATAAAATTTGTATAACTTTAGATTCAATTATAATTTCAACATATAAAGAATAATATGTAAGAGTTTAAAATGAGGCACAAGGCTTATTGCAAGCAGTATATTGAGCATTGAAAATAACACATAAACTCCCAATATGTAAAACGCAAATACCCAGAGTATCACTGGCAGACGCCCCCACAGGGAATCATGACTCTTGGCTTGCCAGTGTCCCTGACTGCACACATGCTACCCTCCTAAAGTTTCCTGTTCGAACTTGGCTCTGAGAATCTCTGCAAGTTTCTTTCTGAAGCAGAGTGCCTTAACAATGCACGTGACCTGTCCTTGCTCTTGATTGGAGCTCAGGCACACAGTCTTTCCTGATTGGCTAATTCAAAGGGAGGGGTTGGCCCTTACTCTTTCAAGGGGAGAAGCAAACCATGCGGCCAACATGGCGGCTGCCAAGTCACAGTCCAAAATGGAGGCTGTCTAAACTATTCTTAGACAGAAAAGATGATTTGTTTATTCTCACAACAAAGGAAAGAGCAAACCGAAATCCCTAAGAGATAGACAGCCACAATTATATTTCAGACAAACAGACAGAAATCTCACTAGCTGTTTCTGGAAGCTGAACCCTGAGAGGGAGAGCAAGAAGAGCCCCCAAGATTAAGAATTCTTGGCAGCTGCTGGGACGTTCTTGCAATCTCTCTCACGCTTTCAACCCCACCACACACAACTAGGCTTCCCCGAAGTGGGACTTGCCTTTTCTTTCAACAAATTAAACAACAACAGAGACACAAAAACATCAACACTGTTATACAGGCGCGCAGAAAACACACTAAGAATTTACACCAGAGAATGTCTAGCATTAAAAATTACCAAAGCAGTGTCTTTGTCCCCGGTTTGGGGACTGCCCCTCTCTAGAATTTCAGTCCACTCCCAAAGGACTATTCAAAAATGGCTGTAGACATTTGTTAACTTCAGAACAGTTCTGAGACAGTCTCTGAAAATCTTTATTAATTTCCATCTATAGGAAGAAAAAAAAATTTTTTTCTTAGAAGCTTCTAGTTTCCAAATCAAGATACGCTTCCCATATACTCATTCACTTTAATTTCAGAGCCGGCATTTTTTTTTTTTTCTCTGCATGCAAAATATTAACAAAGGTACCCCAAACAAACTGCATTTTTTTTTTCTGGCCATTCCTCAGTTAATATGTTCTAGTTAAATTTCCTCATTTCTGTTAAGTACTTGCAAGTAAAGGCTTCTTATCAGGAGTATTAAATGAGGGCTGGGGTCTTGGGAGCTTCTAGCCTTGGAGGCATAATTTCCCATGTTAATTTTTTTATTTTTTTGGACATCTGTAGTCTGAGCAAACTTTAGATATGTTATGGAGTAGGTCAAATGTGGCCTCAGTTTCTCTCCCGGCTGTCTAAAACCACAAAAAAGTTTTTGGGGCCCGGACAGACCAAGCCTTTATGGTGGCCCCCTAGAAAAGCCATTTAGTTAATTACAGTCGGAACTTCCAGACGGGGCTCCTGCATTTCTGACACTTCCACAAAATTCTTAGTCACCTAAGAACACCTCAGAATCGGACTATTCTTTAAAAATAAAAAATGTTGCCCCTTTATCTTCGGAGCTGAATGAGTTCAGCTCATTTATACGGCGAATGTTATTTTTGCTCAGACTCTCAGCAATTCCAATTGAAAAGCCAAAATCAAAACCAGCCACCCATTTTTTCCTCCAGTCCCGCCTAAGCCTGGGTTCTGCCAACCCTTAACCTGGGGTTTTGTCAACCCTGGTTCTACCTCGAGGATTTTAAAACAGCTCAAATAAAGTCAGAGACCCTCTACCAAAACAAGGGACGGTCCTGGATCCGAGAGATCACTCACCCACGTTCACCCAATGGGCGGAGAACCGGTGGGCTCAACGGGCCCTTTGCTGGATCCTAGCTCCAAGTCCAAGTCCAAAGGATGATCCCGGGTGAGTTTTCTTTGGAATCCTGCCATGACTACGCCAAAAATGTTAACGAAAAAACCATTGAAACCTGTAAAGAATTTTAGTGAGTTTATTTGAGCCAAAATGTCGACATATGCCGGGAAGCAGAACCTCAATGAATTGAGATAATGCTCCGAAGAAAATGGTGGGTTACATCTGTATTTATACATTGCCATCAGAGGAGGGACATAGGTGGGCTACATGAAATTCATTGGTGACGAATTAAGGAGGTGGGATAAAGTCAAACAGTGGGAAACCCCTGGGATTGGATAAAAAGTAAAATGATGGACACATACTTAGGTGGGTACAGGAACAATTAACATGATAATGAAGGAATTTGAAGTATCTGTCCTGGCGCCCACCACATTTGGTTGTGCCCCAGGGGCTCCAGCAAAAGAAGGAAGTTACAAGTTAGCCAGACATCTCACAGATATGTTATCTTAGAGGCAAAAAGGCAAATGGGCTCAGGAAAGATCTAAGTTGACCTTTGTCAGGGAAGATATCGGCCTAGGACATGACTGCCCACTATAACCTGTTTGTAGTTAAATATTTAATTTTCAGACCATCTTTTGTGGTTACTTTAGGTCTCTGAGTTTTCAAGACTGCCACGCAGGCCTCCCCTGAGCTTGTCAGGTTAGCATGTGGCTCCTTTCCTTCACAACTCAAAAGTGCACACACTAACATGTCAACACACATATTCTCATGCATTTACTCACACATGGATATGATTGCACATTTACAGACTCTAATCCCTAACATTCACTCACATTTACACATGGGCATGCTCTCACATTTATTTGAAAAAGAAACATGTTCACATACACTCATGAATCACTCATGTGTGAATGAGTACATACACACATGGACACATTTACATATTTATACTGCCTATAAGCTTATTAACATAATGCACGTGTATTAACACATTAACATACCCCAATAAACACTAACATGAACCTGCTCATACATTCACACAGACAGGCTCATATTGATGCATGCAATCTCTCTAACACAAATTCACATAAATCACATTCACTCACACTTGCACATAAACACACATAGATGTGCTCACACTATTATACACAAAAGAACAAACATGATGAATAAGAATAGATCTGTTTAGAGATAAATGGTAAGTGAGGGGGGTTAGAGAGCAACCAAAGGATTTATATGCATGCATATTAGCATAACCAATGGACACAGACATTGGGGTGTTGGGGGCTTGCCCGGGCTGGGAGGGGATGGAGGAAGGGGTTAATTGGGGGAAAAGGAGACATATGTAAAACTTTAGACAATAAAAAAATAAATGCATTTAAAAAATAGAAAGTAGGGCTCAATAAGTTCCAAATTTCCATAGATTCTATTCTTATTTCCATGATTATATGATTCCATGATTTTAAGACTTGATTTTTTTGCTTGTTAATAAACTATATTTTCATCATTAAAAGCATATCAAAGCAGAAAAAAAGAACAAACAAACATGCTCACATTCACTCACACAAATGAACATACACATTAACATGTCCACCACACATACGTGTTTGCATATTCATTGACTTACACACATATGCTTCTATATTCACTGAAACTTGTATTTTAATAGTATGTACCAATATAGACATACTCATGCATTTATTGACATAAACATTTTTGCACATTCATTAAAAACAAATACACAAAAGCACAACAAGAAAGCACAATTTGATTTCAAAATGGCAGCCGAGTAGGTGGATGTATCCTGTGCTTTCTTACAGAGCAGATAGAAGGAACAATTAAATCAAATAACATCCACCAGAAATTGGCAAATTAAACACTGCTGGTGAAACAAGCCTCAGCCGGAAAGGACAGGGGATGCCTGGAAAATGGTAGGATCGGGGATCTGGGCTGGAGAGAGAGACGTGTGACCACCGGAACAAGAGGGTCAGAAGGAACCTGCACTGCACCAAGTCCACATCCCTTGGGTACACGTGTAATACTTGAATATGGAAGGGAGGTCTACAGGGCTGCTGGCAGTCAGGGAATAGAAATCTAAGTCCACAGCCATGAGAGGCTGTGCCTGAAGAATTGCCTGAGCCACCAGGGGGGAGAGAAACTTGCAGTATCGCGGTTGTTTTGCCTTTGTATTTTACTTGCTTTTATTCCCTGAACCCAGTTCATAGGACCTTTCAATTACAAACACTCACCGAGGCTGCAATGCAGGTGGAGGTGCAGTTTTGTGGAGGCTGGGGAGAGGCTGGGGAGAGGAGCAGGACAGGGAGAGGTGATCAGGAATCTGGCACTGACACATTCTGGACCCTCCAACCCTAAGCAGCCATTTTTCTCCTGAAGAGCCAGTCCTTCCCAGCAGCCTCAGGGCAGCTAGTGTAGCCTCACACAGCCTCAAGCTTTGCAGAGGAAGTGAAGTATGGTAGCAATCATCTTGGGTAGAAACTGCAGTTTTAACTTTAACTTTAACTTTAACTTTAACTTTAACTTTAACTTTAACTTTAACTTTAACTTTAACTTTAACTTTAACTTTAACTTTAACTTTAACTCTGCTGTTTTGGGTTCTGTACTTATTTGCTTCCTAAAACAATAGAAAAGTTATTTTGATTTTCTGAACTTATGTATGCTATCCCAATCGATTGAATACTCCATGGTTGGTGGTTTGAATATCTCATTGACTGTGATCTTACTGGTTATCGAAGCACATTCTTCTGTACCTGGGAACCAGGACAGCACAATTACCCTAAATTGTCTCAGTAGCTACAGATAATGCGTTTCGGTTGACTCAGTGGTCCCGAGACCAGGACAGCACAATTATTCTGAATTGCCTCAGTGGCTCCAGATAATGTGTTTCTGTTGATTCAGTGATCCGTAGACCCAAAACTATACTGAATTTTTATAGATAACTAACTTGCTCAATTTCGCTTCTATAACTGCTTTGTGCAAACCAGGTTCCTCATTCCAAACTCAAAGATGTAATTGATACCTTTGTGATATTCTGCATATAAGCCAGATCTGACGAGCATTTCAGGGCTGCGAGATTTGGAGCACTGTTGCCCCTTGTAGTCACCGGCCTTTAAATAAATGACTCCATAATTTGACTTTTTGAGGCGTCTTTTGTGAGATTCAGTGTACACAACAACAGAAGCAAAGACTCTGAATAGCCCCAGGGAGCCCTCGGGGACTGATTTGAGGGGCAATTTGGTCCAGGAAACCAATACAGCAACATCCCCACCTAAAGCCCATGTCAGAAGTAGATGCTTGAGTAATTAAGACTGACAGCAGGCAGACAAACAAAGCAGGCAGATTGGTCATGCATGCTTGCAACCAAGGCTGTGGAGACACAAAGGAGCAGTAGCTTGCTGGGAACTTCAACATGGTGCTGGCTACCTAACCGAAAAATGAGAAGTGGCAGACAGAACAGTCGAGTGGGGTCTTGAACCAGGCCCCATGGGACATTAAAACTTGGGTGAAGCGAATGACACTTCACTTTTTTATTAATTATCTTTTACTAAAATTTTTTTTCTTTATTTTTTAATCTTTTATTTTTTGTATGATTTTTCTGCATTCTGTTTTAAATTTTTATCATTATTTTATTTTATTTTCCCCACACTTTTCTTCCTCTCTTTTTCATTCTGTTTCTCTTCTACTGTCACTGCTTTAGTTTTTCTCTCTCCTTTCTTTTTACCCCTTATTAAAAATTGATCTTCTTTACCTGCTTTATTGACATGTTATTATTATTGTAGTGTCTGTTGGCTTACTTATATATCTAATTTCCTCTCCCCTGCTCCAAGTCCATGCATTCTTCTTTTTTCTCTTTCTTCACTAGCCAATTTATTTATGTTTTTGTTTTTCTTCTCCTCTTTCTCTCTTCTTCCCCTAATTACTTAGTTAGTTTCACTCACTAAACTCAAGCCTATCTGCTCTCTCCTCTATTCTCCTTTTCCAAAAATAGATGAATATATAGATTGATAATTTTTTAAAAAACTTTCTTGTTTTATCTTTTTATTTTATTATTTATTGCTTATTTTGTTTTTCACTTTTCTTCTTATCCACTCATTCTCTTTCTACCTCCTATATACTGAACCATGACCCTTCCCATATTCATTCAATTCCTTAATCTTACTTTCTGTATATAAACCCTGCCTCTGCAGATTCTGTCCCCCCTTTTTCTGGGTGTTTGTTGTTTGCATTTTTTGTTTATTTGCTTGTTTTGTGGTGTTTTTCTCCAAATATATATATTTCCCCCTTCATTTTTCTTCTTTTCTTTCTTACCTTTTCTCAATATCATTTTTACTCTCTTTTCTCTCTCTTAATTATCTTTTCTCAGGTGGTCACTTTTATTGGGGTTATTGGTGTCATGAGTACACTTTTGTTTTACCTTTGTGTCGTGTCTTCTACAGTTGTATTTTGTGCTGTTCAGTCAACATGATAGAGAGTGAGCCACATAAGCAGACACCCTGAGAATCGACTCAATCCATGAACAGGACAATGACACTCAAGACCCAACTACACCAAGAAAACCCGAATATCCTAAGTAGGGGGCATCCCTAGAATACCCAGGCCACAAGACCTGAGATATTTCACCCCTGGGTCTCACAAAACATCTACTATATAAGAAACTCAAAAAAATCTGGGTGACATAGAAGTTTGATCTAATACATAGAAACAACCATAAAGGAACAGCAAAAACGGGGAGACAAATAACACCCATACAAAATAAAAGGAATAAACGAAATGGAGGCAAGCAATTTGTCAGTGGTTATAAGGACTCTGAAAATGATGGTAGACAAATTCAACATGTGTAAGAATCAAGAGGAAACAAAGAAGAACCAAGAGGAAATAAAGAATGACACAGCTGCTATAAAGAACACAATGGAAAATATCAACAGTAGACTAGAAGAGGCTGAGGGCCACATGAGTGAGTTAGAAGACAAGGTAGAGAAAACACCCAAGCAGAGCAGCAACTGGAAATAAAAACTTAAACAGCAGGAGGAGAGCCTAAGGGAGTGTTGGGACAACACAAAATAAAACAATATCTGCATAATAAGGGTGCCAAAAGAAGAGGAAAATGAGCAAGGAATAGAAAACCTGTTTGAAGAAATAATGACAGAAAACTTCCCTGATTTGGGGAAGAAAAAGTCACACAAGTCCAAGAAGCACACAGATTCCCAAACAAGATGAACCAAAAAAGCAACATTATAATTAAATTGGCAAACATCAATGACAAAGAATTTTAAAGGCTGCCAGAGAGAGACAGAAAGTTACCTACAAGGGATCTTCCATTAGACTATCAACTGATTTCTCAACAGAAACACATCAGGACAGAAGGGAATGGAATAAAATATACAAAGTGATGCAAAGCAAGGGACTGAATCCAAGAATACTATACCAAGCAATGCTATCATTCAAAATTAAAGGTGAAATCAGGAGCTTCACAGACAAAGAAGGCTAAGGGAGTTTATTACCACCAAGCTAGCAATGCAAGAAATGCTAAAGGGCATGCTGTAAAAAGAAGAAATAGAAAGGGAAGAAGGAACACAGGCATAAAGAATAAAAGTGGCAACAAACAAGTACCTATCAATAATAACTTTAAATGTAAGTGGATTAAATGCTCCAATCAAAAGATATAGGGTACCTGAATGGATAATAAAACATGACCCATGTATATGTTGTCTATAAGGGAACCACCTCAGAACAAAAGAATCACACAGACTTATAGTGAAGGTATGGAAAAAACAATTTTAAGACAAATGGAAATGAAAAAAGCTGGGGTATAAATACTTATGTCTGACAAAATAGACATCAAAGTGAAGGCCATAACAAGAGATAAGGAAGGCCACTTCATAATATTAAATGGAGCAATTCAACAAGAGGACATAACTCTGGCAACATATATGCACCCAAAGCAGGGGCACCCAAATATATAAAAAATCTTCTGGGAGATATCAAGGGAGAGATTGATAGCAATACAGTCATGGTTGGGGGCTTTAATATCCCATCAACACCACTGGATAAATCATTTAAACAAAAAATCAACAAAGAAAAAGCAATCCTAAATGACTCACTAGATCAGATGGACTTAATTGACATCTTTAGAACATTTCACCCCCAAACTACAGAATATACATTCTTCTCAAGTTCACATGGGATATTTTCAAAGATAGACCACATATTGGAACACTGGCAAAGTCTCTTCAAATTCAAGAAGACAGAAATTATATCAAGCACCTTCTCATATCACAATGGCATAAAATTAGAAATCAAATACAATAAAAATGATGAAAAAAACCCCAAAGACTTGGAGGCTAAATAGCGTGCTATTAAACAATGATTGGGTTACCAAATAAAGCAAAGAGGAAATATAATGCATCCTGGTAACAAATGACTACGAAAACACAATAATCCAAAATCTATGGGACACAGTGAAAGCAGTCCTGAGAGGAAAGTTCATAGCTCTACAGGCCTACCTAAAAAAAAAAAAAAAAAAAAAAAAAAAAGTAATAAATTACCTAAACCTACAACTTAAAGAGTTAGAAAGAGAGCAACAAGAAAATCCCAGAGTAAGCAGAAGGAAAGAAATAATAAAGATCAGTGTGGAAATAAATGACATAGAGATAAAAAAAGCAATACAAAAGGTCAATAAAACCAAGAGCTGGTTCTTTGAAAGGATAAACAAGATTGATGAACCTCTAACCAGGCTCACCAAGAAACAAAGAGAGAGGACCCAAATAAACAAAGTCAGAAATGAAAGAGTTGAAGTACCAACCAACCCTACAGAAATACAAAGTATTGTAAAAAAAATATACTATGAAGAATTCTACTTCAACAAATTGGACAACCTAGATGAAAGGGACATATTCCTAAAAAAAATACAAGCTTCAAAAATTCAATCAAGAAGAAACAAAAAACCTGAATAGGCAAATAACTACTGATGAAATTCAAGCAGTAATAAAAAATCTTCCAACAAACAAAAACCCTAGTCCAGATAGCTTCACAGGGGAGTGTTACAAAACATTCAAAAAATAACTAAAACTTATCCTCCTCAGACTATTCAAAAAAATTGAAGAAGGAAAACTTCCAAGCTCTTTTTATGAGGCCAGCATTATCCTAATTCCAAAACCAGATAAAGACACTACAAAGAAAGAGAATTACAGGCCAATATACCTGATGAACATAGATGCTAATATCCTCAACAAAATTCTAGCAAATTGGATCCAGCATTACATTATAAGGATCATTCACTATGACCAAGTGGGATTTATTCCAGGAACGTAAGGCTGGTATAATATCCACAAATCAATAAATGCGATACATCACATAAACAAATTGAGAGATAAAAATCACATAGTCATATCAATTGATGCAGAAATAGCATTTAACAAAATCCAACTCCCTTTCTTGATTAAAAAAAAAAAAAACCTCTCAGGAAAGTGGGAATAGAATATCATACCTCAACATAATAAAAGCCATATATGACAAACCTACAGCCAACAACATACTCAATGGGCAAAAACTAAAACCATTTCCCCTAAGAACAAGAACAAGACAGGGATTCCCACTTTCACCACTCCTGTTCAACATAGTACTGGAAGTGCTAGCCATAGCAACCAGAGAAGAAGGAAAAAACAAAAGATATCCAAATTGAAAAAGAAGAAGTACAATTGTCCATATTCACAGATGACATGATACTGTACATAGAAAACCCTAAAGACTCCATCAAAGAATTCCGCAATGTAGCAGGATACAAAATTATCGCCCAGATATCTATGGCATTTTTATACACCAATAGTGAAGTTACAGAAAGAGAGATTAAAAACAATAACAACAACAATCCCATTTACTACTGTAACAAAAAAATTAAGATACCTAGGAATAACTTTAACTAAGGAGGTAAATGAACTGTACTCGGAAAACTACAGGACATTGGAAAAAGAGATAGAGAAAGACATAAACAACTAGAAGAATATACCATGTTCATGGATTGGTAAAATCAACATCATTAAAATGACCATACTACCCAAAGTAATCTATATACCAACAGCATATTTCACAGACGTAAAACAAACACTCCAAAAATTCATATGGAATAAAAAGGACCCCTAAATAGCTGTTTCAATCTTGAGAAAGAAGAACAAAGTTGGAGGGATTTCAATTCCAGATATCAAGCTATTTTACAAAGCCATTGGTTCTCAAAACTGCCTGGTACTGGTACAACATCAGACATATAGACCAATGAAACAGAAAAGAGAACCCAGAAATTAACCCAAGCCATTATGCTCAATTAATATTTGACAAAGGAGGCAAGAACATGCAATGGAGTCAAGACAGTCTCTTCAATAAATGGTGTTTGGAAAATTGGTCAGATACAGACAACAAAAAAGAAACTAGACCACCAACTTACACCATACAGAAAAATAAACTCAAAATTGACAAAGGACTTAAATGTAATACAGGAAACCATAAAAATCTCAGAGGAATCTTCAGGCAGCAAAATATCGGACATATGTCATGGCAATATCTTTTCTAATACAGCTTCTAGGGCCATGGAAACTAAGGAGAAAATAAACAAATGGGACTACATCAAAATAAAAAGCTTCTGCATAACAAAAGAAATCATCAACAAAACAACAAGAAAGCCCACTGCATAGGAGAACGTATTTGGATATGTGATCTCTGATAAGGGTTTAATCTAAAAAAAATTATAGGCAACTCATACAGCTTAACAAAAGAAAGACAAACAATCCAATAAAAAATGTTCAAAGGACCTAAATAGACACTTTTTGAAAGAGGACATAAAGAAGGCCAAGAGACATATGAAAGTATGGTAAAGTCACTAATCATCTGAGAGATGCACATCAAAATGACAATGAGGTACCATCTCATACCTGTCAGAATGGCTATCATCAACAAATCAACAAAGACAAGTGTTGGCGAGGATGTGGAGAAAAGGGAAGCCTCGTGCACTGCTGGTGGGAATGCAGACTGGTGCAGCCACTGTGGAGAACAGTATGGAGTTTCCTAAAAAAACTAAAAATGGAACTCCCATTTGACCCAGTAATCCCACTTCTAGGAATATATCCCAATAAGCTAAAAACACTAATTAGAAAGGATATATGCACCCCTATCTTCATAGCTGCACAATTTACAATAGCTAAGATTTGGAAACAGCCTAGGTGCCCATCAGCAGATGACTGGATTAAAAAACAGTGGTACATGTACACAATGGAATACTATGCTGCTGTAAAAAATAAGGAACTCCTACCATTTGCAACAGCATGGATGGACCTGGAGAGCATTATGCTAAGCAAAATAACCCAGTAGGAGAAAGATAAATATCACATGATATCACTCATTTGTGGAATATAATGATCAACATAAACTGATGAACAAAAATAGTTCCAGAAACAGAGAAGCATTGAACAGACTATCAAACTTCAGAGGGAAGGCAGGGGACAGTGTGGAGAGGGGATAGAGATCACCCAAAGGACTTGTATGCATGCATATAAGCATAACCAATGGACATATACACTAGAGGGATGAGAGCATGTGCTGGGGTGGTTGCATTGGGGCAAAAGGAGACATATGTAATACCTTAATCAATAAAGAATAAAAAATAAAATAAAATAATAAAATAAAATTTGTTAAGTAGGTAGATATTGTAAGTGTTCTTACCACACAAGACATGTTGTTTATCAATTCTGAGTAGACATCCAGATGTGTTTATTATTTCATTGATTCTCTGTGCTTGTCAGTATTTTTCTACTTATTCAAAATAAAATGATAAACCTTTTCAATGACAAAAAATGTGTTACATTTGTATTGTGGGATATTATTAAACCATGAAAAGAAGGAAATACTGATAAATGCTACAACATGTATGAACTATGGAAACATTAAACTAAGTGTAAAAGTCTAGTCACAAAAGGTCCTGTATGGTGTGTTTCAATTTATATGAAACTTGAGGCCTGGTGCACAGATTCGTGCACTGGTGCACTGGTGGGTTCCCTCAGCTTTGCCTGCACTCTCTCACAATCTGGGACCTCCTGTCTGGATCAGGCCTGCAAGGATAGGGCCAAAACCTGCCATCCAACATCCCCCGAGGGGTCCCGGATTGTGAGCGGTTGCAGGCGAGGCTGAGGGACCCCACTGGTGCACAAATCTGTGTACTGGACTTCTAGTCTATATATGTAAAGGCTTAAACAACTGAACGACCAAATGACCAAACAACCAAACGACCAGTCGACCAGTTGCTATGATGTGCACTGACTACCAGGGGACAAATGCTTAATGCACAGGATCGGGCTCCCTCCTGTCTGGATTGGGCCTGTGGGGATCGAGCTCCCTCCTGTCTGGATCAGGACTGCGGGGATTAGGCTGCCTCCTGTCTGGATTGGGCCTGCTGGAATCAGGCCACAACTGGCAGTCTGACATCCTCCAAGGGATGTAGTAGTGCACAAAGTGGCAGGCAGCCGGGGAGAAGCCCAAGCCCAGACCAGGCACCACGCTGCTCCCACTCATCCCGGCCCCACTGCACCTGCCACCGCTGCTTGGCAGTGCTTCCACAGAGGTGGGAGAGGTTTGTGCCCACAGCTGTGCTTGCCAGCCATGAGCCCGGTGTCTGGTGCCCATAGGTCAGCTGAGCGGCGCTCCCGCTGTGGGAGTGTACTGACCACCATGGTGCAGCTCCTGCATTGAGCATCTGCCCCCTGGTGGTCAGTGCCCATCATAGCAACTAGTCGACCACTCGTTCGGTCGTTCAGTCGTTTGTTCACTTAGGCTTTTATATATATAGACTAGAGGCCCTGTGCATGAAATTCATGCATGGAGGGTGTCCCTCAGCCCAGCCTGCACCCTGTCCAATCTGGGACTCCTCGAGGGATGTCCAACTGCCCGTTTAGGCCTTCCCACAATCCAGGACTGCTGGCTCCCAACTGTTCACCTGCCTGCCTGCCTGATTGCCCCTAACTGCTTGTGCCTGCCAGACTGATCACCCCCTAACCACTCCCCTGCCAGTCTGATCGATGCCTAACTGCTCCCTTGCCAGCCCAATTGCCCCTAACTGCCCTCCCCTGATGGCCCGGTCACCCTTAACTGCCCTCCCCTGCTGGCCCGGTTGCCTCCAACTGCCCTCCCCTGCTGGCCCAGTTACCCCCAACTGCCCTCCCCTGCTGGCCTGGTATCCCTAACTGCCCTCCCCTACTGGCCCAGTCACATCTAACCTCCCTCCCTTGCCAGCCTGGTTGCCCCTAACTGCCCTCCCTTGCCAGCCTGATTGCCCCTAATGGCCCTTCCTTGCCAGCCTGATTGCCCTTAACTGCCCTCCCCTGCTGGCCTGGTCCCCCCAACTGCCCTCCCCTGCTGGCCCAGTCCCCCCCAACTGCCCTCCCCTGCTGGCCTAGTTGCTCCCAAGTGCCCTCCCCTGCAGGCTTGGTTGCCCCTAACTTCCTTCCCCTGCCAGCCCTGTCACCTCTAACTGCCCTTCCCTGCAGGCCTGATCACCCACAACTGCTCTCCCCTGCTGGCCATCTTGTGGCAGCTATCTTGTATCCACATGGGGATGGCCATCTTGTGTGTTGCAGTGATGGCCAATTTGCATATTATATCTTTATTATATAGGATATCCCAAGAAAGCAAATCATATTAGTAGTTGTCTAGGTCTGAGTCTGAAGTTGGGAGCAGGAATTGCCTGCAAATGGGCAGATAGGATCTTTTTGAGGTCAGAAATGTTCTAAAATTCAATGGGATGTATAGATTGTGGTGATGGTTGCATAACTGTGTGACTTTAATACAAAATCATTGAATTATATACTAAAACAGGTTAATGTTATACCTCAATAAATATGGTAAAAGTATCTCTTAACTAATGGTGTTTTTCATGCTGTTTTTTCATTCTGTAAGATTCAATAGGAAATGTTAGTGGAAGTAAAATTTCACTTTTCCATATTACTCAGATTCTGCTTTCTCATTAGAGTCATCTCAATGTTTAGACATTTATATACTCTATTCTCCCTCATTCCTTTATTCATTCAGGCATTTGGTTTTTGAATTGTGAATCAAGTGTGAGCCACTTAGCTGTGGTGCAAGGCTATGATTTTGATGGTAAATTTAAGGTGTCATGAAAAGAATGTATTTATCTTGTGCCACATTCTGAGTTATCTGGAGCTATTAAGCCTTTGCACTGGATTGGGTGGCGGATGTATGGAATTTGGGATCCCTTTCAGTACAAATACTTGTTATTTTATGTTTCAAGGTGTTCCTGAATGAAGATTGAAACAGGTTTGATTTGTCTGATGGCAAAGCCAGAATGATTAATTATCATTTATCCATTTTAACCTACAGTGTCAAAATACTTTTTTCCCATTCTAATTGTTTGAGAATTGCTTTATAACCACTATTATTTTATTCATTTATTATATTAATTCTGGGGATGAATTTCTATCTGTTTTCACAGAAAGTTAATGTCAATCTCATTGTTATTTTGATATTCTTGTATAATGACAACTGGGAAAGGTTATTTAATAAATGGAAGTAGAAATAGGTTTTAGGGATATTTACATGTGGCATACCTATATCTATTAACAGCCCTATTGTGGAGTCTATATCATCTCTGTGACTGTGTGAATATATGTGTGTGTATGTTTAGGAAGGTGATACATTTTATTGGAGAAGTTATTACTGAGACTTCTGTTACTTGGGATAAATTGCTAACTTCCCATGAGTATAGCTGGAAGTAGCTGAGTCACCAATTACTCATACACTTCCCTTATTTCTATGTCCAAAAATAGCCTGACAACTTGCAGGGAAAGCCTAGTTAGCCTTTAATACTTTCAATTAAATTTTCATTCCTGGACATAAAATAAAATTGGTAAATGAGAAAGAAGACTAATGCTTTTTTTCATTTTTTAGGAAACTTAAGGTTAAGTTTATGCATTTATAAAATTTTATAATATTTTAAATTTTAACATTATGCATTAAAAATTCACCTACCAAAATGGGTGTTACTTACTAGTATTTACAAAAACAGAAACTTAATGAAGTTAAAAAAATCTTTCTAAATTGTCTTACATATTGAACACTCAATTAATTATCAAAATTTCCTTTTAGTTATACAAGGCAATTCTAATAGTCACATAGTGTCAGTATGGTGCCAGAGTAACCAACATAATTTTATTCCACAGGACCATTGTGGATTTTCCTTTTACTGTAATAAAGACGTTTCCTTTCCCTTTATTTTTCAGAAATTTCAAGTGCCTTTAAAATTTCACAGGCTATATTATACAAGAAGTTCTAAGATAATAGCTTGAAATTTCAGTGAGGGATCTGGGATAAAAGTGAGAAAAAATATTTTTTCCCATGCTCTTGGTGTTCATGGGAATCATTTTATAAAACATGCACTTATTTAAAGAAAATCCTATATACCTAGGATTTCTTTTTCCTTTTGGTATATGTTAACTAACCAAAAGGGTAGATATTATTAGAATTTAGCTTCCAAATTAATACATTTGCAAGGAGTACCAATTTATTGGATAACATAATTTTTTTTTGTTTAGTGAATTTTGTTTTTGGCTTAAGAGAAACAGTGAAAAATGAATTATTTTTGTTAAAACCATGAGGATTAAAGACTCCTCCTTTTGGACATTTTATTTCCTGATGGTACTTAGAAACATTTAAATTATTGTGCATCAACTTGGAAACATGAATATTTGTTCTTTATGTTAATTTTATTTTGGACAGGAAAAGGTTAACTCAGCAATCTGGGATTATTCAAACCATGTGTTTTCTAAAGCAGGGCCTGTCTTTTGAACTGGCCCTTGGCTGGTCCTGGGAGGGGGGAGGACTAACCTCTGTGCCCTTGGGATAATCTGATAAATTTGTCTTCATATATTGAGTCCTTGGCCCATGCTGTACCTATTTGACCAGTTCAGTTTACCCTAACAATGTGATTTATTGTGGAGGCCTATTTGTGCTCTGTGGGATGGACTGGAATCTGAGTAGCTGTGATCAGTCACAAGGGTACTGCATGCCTATGTGACTGACCTCCAGTAAAAACCTCCAAGGCTCAAGTGAACTTCCTTGGTTGGCACACATCATTAGAAATTGAAGAGCAAGATTCAACTTACTTAAATGCAATGGTGACACAAATGACTAACAAAGGCTAATTTATAAGTCCAGCAAAGATCCAAGGGTCTTTCCAAATGGTGAAATTTGTAGAAAAAAACATTCAGGGTGGGGGTTGCGCTGAGACATTCAATTGATAACTGAAATAAAATGCTGTCACTAGTTAACCCTGAAAATAAGTAAAAAACAAAGAATCTGGTTGGATTTTTTGAAATTTGGAGGATGCATATTCCACTCTGGGATTATTTTTAGCTCCAGTCCATAAAGCCATATGTAAGATGGCCAAATTTGAATAGGGACCTGAACAATAGCAAGTTGAAATGCAAAAACAGTGGCCCAGTCAGTGATTTTGAGCCTTTAAGATACACAATCAAATATGATTTGGAAGTATCTGCAACTTGCACTTATGCAAACTGGAGCCTATGGCAAAGTCCATGAGTGCTGCCCTTCAGTTACCACTGGAATTTGGGCCAGAAATTTTACAGTCATGGAAGTATACTACACACTATTTGAGAGACAATTATTGATTTGCTATTGGACACTTATTGAAACTGCTCCTATGACTGAAGAACATAAAATTATTTTGAAAACATTACCCAAATATATCTTAGGTAATGCCTGATAAGAAAAGCAGTGTTTAGAAGGAACATGTTAATGAAAGAATACAAGGATATACTCATTGTATTCATGATTAAGGAGCTTCTTTTCCCTTAGGCTAATTTTGGAATCACTTGAGGAACTGCTAGATACTACTGCCACCTGGGTGATCTTCTATGCAAAGTGCTCAGCTGAGCAACAAATAGCTGTTGGTTTATGGATATCAGTTACAAGGTGAATGAGAAACATTCTGTCTAGAAAGCTGTTGCTATATAACCCACTAGATGGAAAAACTCTGAAGATAAGAGTAAATCAGCTCAATGGGTTGAACTACATGCTCTTTTCCTTGGAGTGGTGGAAGAATTAAACAATAAAGTTTTAAAAGTCTGGGGGTAAGATAGGTAGAATATAGAGGTGGCCAATGTCCTGGCCATGTGGTCGGGTAGACGGGCAATGGAAAATTGGACTATTAAAGGATTCCTGTATGTATCAGAGCCTTATGGAAATCACTATGTGAATTTGAGATGCACATTGAGGAACTTCCTTCCCAAATCAGGAGGTTATTGGAATCAGCAAGTGGACATCCTGGTGGACTTATTTGAGATGACCACCTGGGTCCACAAAATGAGTTTAGCTGCAGCAAAGCAGAGATTGGCTGATCATCAATATATTCCACTTGCTTCTATACAATGTTTCTCCAAATCATGTCAACTATTTTTTCCTACCTGATTCAGTGGTGCTGGGATAGGGCTGCAGGTACCATATGCAGGGATAATCCCTAAGCAAGAAACGTTATGTAACTATTCCTAAGGTTCTGATGAAATGGACTGTGCCTTCACTTCATCTGGCAAACTTGGAGTTGACAGTTAATAAAGCTGCCTTAGCCTTGAATCACTGCTGATAATCAAGATTATCAACAATGACTAAACTTAACATTCCTTCCAAAGATGGAAAAGGTTTGGGTAAAAAATTATGAAAGATGAAGAAAAAGAGTAATAACAGTTGATGTTAAAGAAATGACTAATTGGATTATGGAATAAAGGAAATACAATATTAAACTGTTATCTTGAGAGAGGCTCAAAACAAGAAAATTATATTGTCTCTTAGCAAAATTATACCCTAATGCTCAAGAGTAAAGTCATATATTTTCCAAGATTACTCCTGGGTTTTTTGTTTGTTTTTTATCTTGACAAGATCAAATGGAAACTTAGAAACCTGAGTGGCATTGCTTTGGGACACATTTTGGTCATACAGTATGATGAAATGGGTCCTATAGTTAATAACTGGATAGAACTATTAATGTGCTATCATTTATTTTTCAGGTTGCATCTACTACAAATATATAATTTGGGAGGGAATTTCCATGTGCTATTTCCTACTGAGCCATTAGACTAGCTCCTGGCAGTCTGATCAGTGTGTAACTATAATTGGAAACGTCCCTGGCTATGATAGGGGCAGAAATAGAATATTGGGAACCAGCTAGAATTATAAGAAATATTAATCATGCTCTGTTGACCATGATTGTTTTATTCTGATTAAAGAGGGCACATTCTAACTTGGCTGGCAGCTACACTCCAGACCTGGGACCTCACCTGGAAATGCAGCCCATCCTCTCCATTTAGAGCTGCCTATTATCACAGGAGGATTAACAACATGTTGCAGAAACAAGAGCCAGAAACCAGAGTCCCAGCCCTTTGAAGATCCCCAGCCCTTTGGTTATCACTAAAGCCTTTGAAGATCTCAAGCCTCTGCATACATGGAGGCCATTGCAAATCTCCAGCCCCCATTACATGTGAACTGCCCATCTGGCATACCTTTTGCCTACTTCCCATGTAAACTTTGTCCTTCTACCCAATATAAGCAGCTGGCTTACGATGGGGGCAGAGCAGATTTTTGTGGATGACCTGCTGCCCTCCCATACTGCTGGCAGTATTGGAATAAATACTCATATGATTCAACCCTGTCTCTGCTTAATTGGCTCAAGTAGTGACAGACAGCACGGACCCATTGATTATCCGGTTATAGTTATAATCGATAAAGTATATCAGCAGCATTTCCAACATACCACAGTGTGTTGTGCACAGATATATATTACCCTTATTTTTGTGGATAGAAAACTACTAAATGGAGTAGTAAAAAATGGATTTCCGAGGGGACTAAAGCAGTGGACATCAAATGAAAGTTCACTTCCCCTAGGGAATGGCCTCAACTTGAGCAACTGCCTTAGGTAAATAAGTCATATGACAATGCCAACACTAATGATCAAATATATTGGGAGATTCAGTGACAGCCTTCTCAGGATATAATACTGATAGAAAGGACTCGACTGTAGAAGAGCTGGATTTAGTTGACAAACATCAGCTATTTTCTAGGTTAAATATTTCTGTAGAAGTATATTACAAGGTACAAATAATGTTAGATTAATGGGGGAAATGAGTAACCAAATTAGTATGAAATATGAAAACATTTTTTACAGGATGGATTAGTTATTTCATTAAACACATTCCTTCCCACCACTGGTATCTCCAACTGTTAGGCATATTCATGCTGACACTGTTGCTGTATCTGTCATATAAATGTTATATTGAAGGTAAATACACAAAAAATGTGATAGTTTTGCTGTAAGAGGGCCTAAACCTAGAGTCTGGAGAGATGATTGAACAGGAAATAATTCCCGGGCTGACCAGCAGACCCTGATTGATGGAGGAATGGATTACTCTGACACAATGTTTGCTGTGAAAGAGAGGGCTAAGGGATGGCCTGGCTAAAGGAATCAGGCAGCCTCCATTGCCTGCCTCGTTATTGTAGCAGCTGTTTGAGATAAAGTTTATCTTTTAGATATAATTATCAGGGTAAGCAGTATTGGGAGGACACATGTGTTTGTAATGTCCTTTAAGCGAGGACACCCAGAAGATTAAGCATAAGGATTCCAGTAGATACCTGGGTGTCTGCTTGTGCATAGAAATTGTTTGGAAAGGTCAAGGAATAATTAGGGGCACCACCTTCAGCATGCTCCAAGTCTTCCCTAAGTCATAATTCCAATAAACAGGGCAGTTGGCCTTCCACACACTTCCCTTTTATCAGACTGTCCTCTTTACAAACTTTCCAACCAAGTCTCGTGTTTCCCCACAAAGAATGAACGCAGTTAGCCTGATTTCCTCAAACACTGCATATTCCAAAGAAAGAACCGGCTTTTGAACCAAACTTTGACTAACTCCTGGGAAATAATCTCTGTGCACTGGATAAGTTGTTTTTGGATGCCAAATAAGTTTATAACTTATGGTAAAGGCCTGTTTTGGTTCAGGAATGGGGAGAGATGTAGAGGTCTGAGTAGGTGAGGTCAGTCATGTGCTTGTGTGACTTACTGGCCCAATGATTAGGTGAAGATCATTGGTTAGCAACACTTCTCATGCATTGTCACACATTGTTGCTGGGAGGATTTAAGCATGTTCCTATGCAAATACACTGAGAGGGGACACCAGGAAGCTTGAGCCTGATTTCTCCTGGACTTTGCCCCATGTAGTTTTTTTCCCTTTCATATTTTGATCTATTTGACCTGAATTTTCACTGTAATAAACTATAACTGAAGGCAAAACAGTTCTTTAAAAAATCTTTCTTTGAATCATTAGATCAATGATTGAGCACAAGGATGAAACAGATTATGTATTTAAGCATACAATACATGGTAGAAAATTTAAGTCAAGATAAATTGAGATATTTGGTTATTTGTGAAAGTACCAAAACTTTGATAATTTGGGGATATTTTAACATAGGTGGATGTTGAAGAATTTCATGTACTAATGGTCAAAGAGAATAAAAGGGAGATAAAGAGAAATATAATGTCTGTGTTTGTGGTAGGGGGTAAGAAAGGGAACAGGTAGGAAGAGGAAGGGAAAGAGGGAGAAAGAAAAAGAGAAAGGAGGTAATAATACTCCTGTGGGTGTGGTAGGCAGACATGAGCAGAGCCACGAAGATAGGCCAGGTACAGAAGGTCACCAGTGTGGAAATTCCCGGGTGCCTAGCAACCAGAAAGACTGGGAAAACAAGAACCTCAACCCCAGGGTAACCTTTACTTCCCTAGGATATTCCTGGTCCTGCGGTTTGGATCCCATGACCTTTCATGTTGCTGGTCATGCAGTTCAGACACTCCCCTGACCTTTCTTCCCTTGGTATGTCACTAGTCATGTGGTAGACCCTCCTGGAGGAGGAACAAGGGGCCAGAAAGTGGCCTCACACAACTCCCATATGGGCCCTTGTATGTATAACCACTCCCTTAAGCATTAACCTCTATAGATAAAATTTAGGCCTCAGTTGGGTTTCAGCTCCAGGCTCAGAAAAGCAGCAAAACCAGACAAGAGATGCCATGGCTGACCTAAGGACTAGCTGCATGACTAACGACCCCCTGCCCTGGTGCTGACCAATCAGTGGAGAGCGGGAACCTGAAAGGACACATTTGGAAAGCTGATGAATATTCTATTGAGATCCTCCCCTGGGAGCTCCCCTAAAATTCCCATCATTAAAAGTTCTTAGGAGGGAGGACTCAGCATTCTCCCTCTCAGGAAACATGCCAGCACCTTTCCTGACTCCCTCCTCTTTCTCCCAGGCACATTACCTTTACTCCTCTCCCTCCTAAGCTCCTTGGGCCCCTTCTTTTGCTTCTGCAACTTGTTTCCTGAGCCCATTTCTTCTACTGCTCATTTCTTCTACCTTTGTGACTTTCTAAATAAACTTTCTCTTATACTTTGAGTCTTAGCTCTGAATTCTTTCTTAGCCAAAACTCAAGTAAGGAACTCAAGATCAAATTTCAGTCTGACTCAACTGGTTTAACACTTGGTGCCATTTTTGTTCTTGCAGACAACATGGATACATAAAATAAAATAAAATAAAATAAAATTACTGGAAGTTATGTAGAAACTTAGTAGTACAGGATATGTTGAGAAGGGGCCTCTCCCACCTCGGTGGCAGCTGAACATCCCCTGATGGGTCCCAGACTGCGAGAGGGCACAGGCTGGGATGAGGGCCCCCTCCCCACAGTGCATGAATGTTGTACAACAGGCCTCTAGTTTGTTTATATTAAGCATGCATACTTTTTATCAGAAAAAAACATGTATGTTTAGAAAGTTGTAGAAAATAAAGCAGACACATGATTTACATTTTCTAAGTAATATAAATATAAAAATTAAAGTATGCTGCATTCTGGTGCAGAACTAAAATATATTTTTCTTTTAGTTGTAGAAAAAAGAGAAATAAAAACTGGAGGTAGAGAGATTCAAATATTTACAATGATATTTTTACATCTTTATTATTATTTTTTAAATCATTTTCAATGAGCATTCCTATAGTGATGAATACTTTGGTGGTTCAGTAACCTAAATTCCAATGCTGGTGCTCCATATCCCTCCTGTGTGACCTTGGGAAATAGCAACTCTCTCCCAGGTGTATGATTTCTCAGGGCTTGGATAATTCCCCCTTTGCTATTCTCCTCCTCCTCCGCCTCCTCCTCTTCCTCCTCTTTCTCCTCCTTCACCTCCTCTTCTTCCTTTTTATCCTCCTCTTCTTCCTTCTTATCCTCCTTCTCCTCTTCCTTTTTCTTTTTCCTCTTCTATCAATCTTAAGAGGTGAAAATATAGGATGATTTTGCATTTGCATTTCTTTACTATTGAAAAAGGTAACTTTCACTATGCACTGGCTATTGTCTTTTTAATGTTTCCCTATTATGGAATAGAGGGTATAATAAATCTAATTTTGCACCCAATGCAGCATGTATAAAAGTTTAGATAATAATTAACTATTTATCTCATCACAATTTAAATGATAGCAAGGAGGCCAGCATTTCCACACTGAAATCTAATATTCTCCTGGACCAGATGCACCTCAATATTACCAGAAACAACCTTTGACATTTTTGACAGCTTTATTTATCCTTGATATTCCAGATGAAACACAGTATATGTTTGTGACATCTAATTCTTGCATGTATTGAAAATATATTTGTCTATTTGTCAGAAAGGAGACTGGGAAACAGAGCAGCTAAGGAAAACACTTACAGCCATATACTGCTTAAGTATCAGAGCCATACTCAAAACTCATCTAACTTAATGAATGATTCTCTGTGATGAAGAGCATATCCATGAAAATACTTTGTTGTAGTTCATGAGCAAATATAAAAGCTGGAATGGAGGGTGTGATACCTGTCTTTGTTTATTCCTCACAGAGAAACATGAAAACTTTCCTTCACTTAGGTACCGGCATGACTCTGTCCCATCGGGCCTTACTCCTGTGTATCCCAGGAAGAGTGTGATGGCTTCTTCAATAAGAGATCCAAGGGTTAATGACAAAGAGGATTTTTCTCTTTTGCTTCTTTATTCTGAGATGAATACCATCATGGATCAGTTGTATCTCTCAGCAGAATTTGTGTGTGTGACAGGAACTGTTTATATCTGTGGACACTGATAAATTTGTGTGCTCCTTCTCAACCCTCAAGTTTATTTTTAAAATTATTAATCTATCATATCTTATGAGTAAAATAGCTAAACATCCTTATCCACTCACAGGGTGTAGATTCCAGCATTGACTGAGGAAAGCAGATTTAGAAATGTCACTAGTTCAAATTCATTGATCAGTAATACTAACATAGGGCAGTCTGTGTGAGTTCAATCTCTCATCAGGACTCTTTTCCTTCTTGCTATTATCTTCATATATATTTTTCATATATTGACCTGATCTGTCTGTTTTGGCCAAGACATTAACTCCATTTAAGGCTTGCTTTCCTCGGTAACTGGAGGTTCTGATATCTCTGCCTTCACCTACCATGGTGTTTATTCAAAGTATCCTGAGGGTTTGTGGGCATTCCACCCACAGCAACAGACTCACCCTCATGACAGCCTGTTACAATAAGAGTATCTTTGATCACACGTTACTACTAATCAAAGGGGGAAGAACCCCTTCCCATATATTGCTTTGTCCCTCTGTTCTGCATAGAATCATTAAAATGCCAGGCTGTGATACCTTCTTTTCTACTTCATTCAGTTGTAGCACTGAGGGTCACATGTGAGACTTTGATGTCTGGTATGATGCTGAAGATCCAATGATAAAATTAATGCATCATGGAAAATATATATTTATCCTGTGACTCAAGGGCCAAGGGAGTTTCTCATTGACTGGTTTTGTGCTGATTTATGCCTGCAGGGTGAGGTAATACAGCTGTGCTGGGAACTGACACGGTCTTTTGTGCATCAGGGTCTACTACCATAAATACCGTGAAAGTCTTAGCCAGTTTGGCTCAGTGGATAGAGTGTTGGCTTGCAGACTGAAGGGTTCCAGGTTTGATTCAGGTCAAGAGCACATGCCCAGGTTGCAGGCTCAATCCTCAGTAGGGGGCTTGGAGGAGGCAACCAATCAATGGTTCTCTCTCATCATTGATGTTTCTATCTCTCTCTCCCTCTCCCTTCCTCTCTGAAATCAATCAAAACATATTTTTTAAAAAAGATTAATACCCTAAAAGTAGGGTTACTGGGTCAAATGGGAGTTCCATTTTTATTTTTGTTTGAGGAAACTCCATACTGTTCTCCACAGTGGCTGCACCTGTTTGCATTCCCACCAGCAGTGCAGGAGGGTTCCTTTTCCTCCACATCCTAGCCAGCACTTTTCAATTGTTGATTTGTTGATGATAGCCATTCTGACAGGTGTGATATGGTAGCTCATTGTTGTTTTGATTTGTATCTCTCAGGTGATTAGTGACTTTGAGCATGTTTTCATATGTCTCTTGGCCTTCTGCATGTCCTCTTTCAAAAAATGTCTATTTACGTCCTTTGCCATTTTTTTATTGGATTGTTTATCTTCCTTTTGTTAAGTTGTATGAGTTCCCTGTAAATTTTGGAGATTAAAAACTTATCATAGATAACATTGACAAATATGTTTTCCCATGCAGTGGGCTTTCTTCTTGTTTTGTTGAAGGTTTCTTTTGCTGTGCAGAAGCTTTTTATTTTGATGTAGCCCCACTTGTTTATTTTCTCTTTAGTTTTCATTGCCCTAACAGTGATGGCAAACCTATGACACGCGTGTCAGCACTGACACGAGTAGCCATTTCTGATGACACGTGGCCACTGAGGCGGCCGCATGCTGAGGATAAAACATTTGCTGCTCCTGAGGATGAAACATTTGTGAAATAATGTTTTTTCCTCAAAGTGACACACTACCCAAGTTATGCTCAGTTTTTTGGCGAAGTTTGACACACCAAGCTCAAAAGGTTGCCCATCACTGCCCTAGGAGCTGTATTGGTAAAGATACTGCTATGACATATGTATGATATGATGGCAAACCTATGACACGCGTGTCAGCACTGACACGAGTAGCCATTTCTGATGACACGTGGCCACTGAGGCGGCCGCATGCTGAGGATAAAACATTTGCTGCTCCTGAGGATGAAACATTTGTGAAATAATGTTTTTTCCTCAAAGTGACACACTACCCAAGTTATGCTCAGTTTTTTGGCGAAGTTTGACACACCAAGCTCAAAAGGTTGCCCATCACTGCCCTAGGAGCTGTATTGGTAAAGATACTGCTATGACATATGTATGATATTTTGCTGCCTGTGGATTCTTCTAAGATATCAGAAACACCAATCAGAAAGGATTTATGCATCCCTATGTTCATAGCAGCACAATTTACAATAGCTAAGATTTGGAAGCAGCCTAAACGCCCATCAGCAGATGAGTGGATTAAAAACTGTGGTACATACACAATGGAATACTATGCTGCTCTAAAAAAGACAACAGCATGGATGGAAATGGAAAGCACTATGCTAAGTGAAATAAGCCAGTTGGAGAAAGATAAAATATCACATGATCTCACTCATTTGTGGGATATAATGAACAGCATAAACTGATGAAAAAAAATAGATCCAGTGACAGAGAAGCATTGAACATACCCTCAAACCTCAGAGGGAAGGCGGGGGAGGGGGGGTTGGAGATTAACCAAAGGACTTGTATGCATGCATATAAGCATAACCAATGGACATGGACACTGGGGCGGTTGGGGAATGTCTTGGGGTGGGGGGTATGAGTGGCTGAGGAGGGGTTGATGGGGGAGAAAGGAGACATATGTAATACTTTAAATAAATAAAAAAAGAAAGAAAGAAATGTGGTGACATAACTTTCATAGCACTGAGTATGTCTCTATGGCCTAATGGAGCAAAATAACAAGAGACCTCTTGACTCAGCTGTCAGTCCAAAGCCACTCAGTGAAGGGCAACTCTGATAGCTGCTCCCTGTCCTTGAGTACAGTGGTCAACTGGGGGATGCCGGGGTCGTTCTCAGCATCTACTAGGGTTCAGGAATCTGGAGAAGGGGATGCAAGTAAATTAATGAAGAGACTAGATATGACATAAAAATTTGGAAGGAATTTCAGAGGGCCAGACAGAAACTTAGTTCTAGTGACTAAGCTCCTCGAATTTCCTCACCCAGGGCTTTTTATTCATACATTTTGCCCTCAAGCAAAGCAGATATACATATCAAAGGTAAAGTTTGGTAAACAATAAAAATATTATCAGGTTGGGGGAATTGCCTTTGGCTGTTCCAGCAGCAGGCAATAATATATGCAGATTTTCAGCCCTGCTGAAGCTGTCCATCAGGCTTCTGATGAACTTCTCCCATTTATTATGCTCACTGCTGGAATTTGCTTCCAGCATATCCCCCTTTTAGATTTAATAAATTTAACAAGAATGTATGTCATTTGCAGAGCTCAGGTCCTTTTAAGATTTTTAAATTCAATGGAAAAAATAGAGTTCTATCATGTCCCTTTAAATTGCTGCCAGGCATAAAAGGGATCAGTCTGTAGCAATCTCCTTTCTGGGCCAACAGTTCTTTGAGTTTCCTTTCCAATGTCCAACAGTTTTTTATGGGTTATCTTCCCAATCACTGTCCAACAGTTTTTCCATGGGCTCCCTGTGACATGACAGCAATGATATTCTAGTTCTGGATGATGGACAAACAATGAGCAATGCAGGACTGACCTTCTTTGGCTTGGTCCTGGGCAACCTGCAGTGACGCACAGCTGCTGACTGCTAGCATGGCAAGGCATCTTCACCATCCTCCATCTCTGGACTGTTTCTCCTTTGTCTTGTCAGTGTGTTGCCTGGGGCCAATGCCATCTGTGGCTGGAATAGTCTGGTTAGTTCCTCTCTCGGATCCATTGTTGGAGGAATCCACACGGGCTTGGAGGAGTTTTCTGGAAATATAAGCATATTCTCCACCAAAGGTTGATAAAGGGACCTTTCTATAAACTAGACTCGGGAATTTTTTGTTTTTTGCCCAAACCATTTTCCTTTGGCTTATTCTGACACCATGTGTGTCTTGCCATCAGCATTACAAGTGAAAAAATTTTAAAGTAAAAATTTAAATAATTAAGGCATGATGTACTTTACTTACAGGATATATCTACACTACACCCCCTTTTTTTGTCTTAAATATTATTAAGAGGATTTTAGAAATCCTGCAATGCAGCCTTGATAGCTTTTAATTCCATTCTTTGCATAGAAATATGACTGGACTGAATTCATTGTATGTTAAGCAGCTTTTACTATGAGATGAACCATCAGTAAAAAATTAGTTAATGCTCCAGGAATAGTTTCCTGCCTAGTATGACTAAGTCCCCATGAATATTATTTAATATTTCCAATTTATTTATTTATTTTTTCCAAATTTTTTATTAAGGTATTATATGTGTACATATCTTACCATTGACCCCCCAACCCAAATCCCATATACGCCCTCCCCCCCCCAGAGTTTTGTGTCCATTGGTTATGTTTATATGCATGCATATAAGTCCTTTGGTTGATCTCTTATCTTCCCCACCGCTCCCTAACCTTCCTGCTGTAATTTGACAGACTGTTTGATGCTTTACTGCCTCTGTATCCATCTTTTTGTTCAAGTTTATAATGTTCTTTATTATCCATAAATGAGATCATGTGGTATTTTTCTTTCATTGACTGGCTTATTTCACTCAGCATAATGTTCTCCAATTCCATCCAGGTTGCTGCAAATGATAAGAATGCCTTCTTTTTTATGGCAGCATAATATTCCATTGTGTAGATGTACCACAGTTTTTTGATCCAGTCATCTGCTGATGGGCACCTAGGCTGTTTCCAGATCTTAGCTATTGTAAATTGTGCTGCTATGAACATAGGGGTGCATATATCCTTTCTTATTGGTGTTCCCAGTTTCTTAGGATATATTCCTAGGAGTGGGATTACTGGGTCAAATGGGAGTTCCACTTTCAGTTTTTTGAGGAAACTCCATACTGTTCTCCACAGTGGCTGCACCAGTCTGCATTCCCACCAGCAGTGCACAAGGGTTCCTTTTTCTCCACATCCTCGCCAACACTTGTCGTTTGTTGATTTGTTGATGATAGCCATTCTGACAGGTGTGAGATGGTACCACATTGTTGTTTTGATTTGCATCTCTCGGATAATTAGTGACATTGAGCATGTTTTCATGTGTCTCTTGGCCTTCCTTCTGTCTTCTTTTGAAAAGATTCTATTTAGGTCCGTTGCCCATTTTTTTATTGGATCATTTATCTTCCTTTTATTAAGTTGTATAAGCTGCCTGTTGATGTTGGAGATTAAACCTTTATCAGTGATACCATTTGCAAATATGTTCTCCCAAGCAGTGGGCTTTCTTGTTGTTTTGTTGATAGTTTCTTTTGCTGTAAAAAAGCTTTTTATTTTGATGTAATCCCATTTGTTTATTTTCTCTTTAGCTTCCATTGCCCTAGGGGCAGTATCGGTGAAGAAGTTCTTGTGGCATATGTCTGAGATTTTGCTGCCTGTGGATTCCTCTAGTATTTTTAAGGTTTCCCGTCTTATGTTTAAGTCCTGTATCCATTTTGAGTTTATTTTTGTGTATGGCATAAGTTGGTGATCTAGCTTCATTTTTTTTTTGCATGTATCTGTCCAATTTTCCCAACACCATTTGTTGAATACACTGTCTTGACTCCATTGTATGTTCATGCCTCCTTTGTCAAATATTAATTGGGCATAGTGGTTTGGGTCAATATCTAGATTCTCTATTCTGTTTCATTGATCTATATGTCTGTTCTTGTGCCAGTACCAGGCTGTTTTGAGAATAGTGGCTTTGTAATACAGCTTGAAGTCTGGTATTGAGATCCCTCCTACTTTATTCTTCTTTCTCAGGATTGCTGTGGCTATTCGGGGTCTTTTTTTATTCCAGATGAATTTTTGGAGAGTTCTTTCAAGGTCTGTGAAATATGCCTTTGGTATTTTAATGGGGAGTGCATTGAATCTATAGATTGCTTTGGGTAGTATGGACATTTTAATGATGTTGATTCTACCAATCCATGAACATGGTATGTTCTTCCATCTGTTTACATCTTCCTCTATCTCTTTTTTCAGTGTCCTGTAGTTTTCCGTGTATAGGTCTTTTACCTCCTTAGTTAACTTTATTCCTAGGTATCTTAATTTTTTTGATGCTATGGTAAATGGGATTGCCTTTTTAGTCTCTCTGTCTGTAAGTTCACTATTGGTGTATAGAAAGGCCATAGATTTCTTGGTGTTAATTTTGTATCCTGCTACATTGCTGAATTCATTTATTAAGTCTATTAGTTGTTTGACGGAGTCTTTTGGGTTTTTTATGTACAATATCATGTCGTCTGCAAATAATGACAGCTTTACTTGTTCTTTTCCAATTTGGATGCCTATTATTTCCTCTTCTTGTCTAATTGCAATGGCTAATACTTCCAGTACTATGTCAAACAGGAGTGGTGAGAGTGGGCATCCCTGTCTTGTTCCTATTCTTAGGGGAAATGTTTTTAGTTTTTGTCCATTGAGTATGATGTTTGCTGTGGGTTTATCATATATAGCTTTTATTATGTTGAGGTATGAGCCTTCTATTCCTACCTTGTTGAGAGTTTTTATCAAGAAAGGGTGTTGGATTTTGTCAAATGCTTTTTCTGCATCAATTGATATGACTATGTGATTTTTATCTCTCAATTTGTTTATGTGATGTATCACGTTTATTGATTTGCGGATATTGTACCATCCTTGCATCCCCAGGATAAATCCTACTTGGTCATGGTGTATGATCTTTCTGATGTATTGCTGGAGCCAATTTACTAGAATTTTGTTGAGGATTTTGGCATCTATGTTCATGAGGGATATTGGTCTGTAATTCTCTTTCATTGTGTTGTCTTTATCTGGTTTTGGTATTAGGGTGATGCTCACTTCATAGAAGGAGCTTGGAAGTGTTCCTTCCTCTTGAATTTTATGGAATACTCTGAGGAGGATAGGTTTTGGTTCTTCCTTGAATGTTTTGTAAAACTCTCCTGTGAAGCCGTCAGGCCCCGGGCTTTTGTTTGCTGGAAACTTTTTGATCACTGCTTCAATTTCGTCCATAGTTATTGGCCTATTGAGCTGTTTAGATTCTTCCTGATTGATTTTTGGAAGGTTATATTTTTCTAGGAATATGTCCATTTCCTTCAGGTTGTCCAATTTGTTGGAATAGAGTTATTCGTAGTAGTTTGTAACAATCCTTTGTATCTCAGCAGGGTCTGTTGTTATTTCACCTCTTTCATTTCTGATTTTGTTTATTTGGGTCCTCCCTTTGCTTCTTGGTGAGCCTGGCTAGAGGTCCATCAATCTTGTTTATCCTTTTAACGAACCAGCTCTTGGTTTTGTTGATCTTTTGTATTGTTTCTTTGGTCTCTATGTCGTTTATCTCCGCTCTGATCTTTGTTATTTCCTTCCTTCTGGTTACCCTGGGCTTTTCTTGCTGCTCTTTTTCTAGCTCTTTGCGTTGTAGGGTTAGTTAATTTATTACCATTGTTTCTTTTTTTTTTTTTGCAATAGGCTTGTAGAGCTATGAACTTCCCTCTCAAGACTGCTTTCGCTGTGTCCCATAGATTTTGGATTGTTGTGTTTTCATTGTCATTTGTTGCCATGATGTTTTTTATTTCTTCCTTGATCTCTCTGGTGACCCAGTCCTTGTTTACTAGCATGCTGTTTAGTCTCCATGTGTTTGATTTCTTTGGATTGTATTTATTGTAGTTGATTTCCAGTTTTATGCCACTGTGATCTGAAAAGATGCTTGATATAATTTCTATCTTCTTGAATTTGAAGAGACTTTGCCTGTGACCCAGCATATGGTCTATCTTTGAAAATGACCCATGTGCACTTGAGAAGAATGTATATTCTGTGGCTTTGGGGTGAAATGTTCTGAAGATGTCAATTAATTCAATCTGGTCTAGTGAGTCATTTTAGGATTGATGTTTCTTTACTGATTTTTTGTTTAGAGGATTTGTCCAATAGTGATAGTGGGGTATTAAAGTCTCCTACTATGATTGTTTTGCTATTAATCTCTCCCTTGATATCCTCCAGGAGTTTTTTTTATGTATTTGGGTGCTCCTATATTGGGTGCGTATATGTTTACCAGAATTATTTCATCTTGTTGGATTTCTCCCTTTAGTATTATGAAGTGGCCTTCCTTATCTCTTTTTATGGCATTTACTTTGAGGTCTATTTTGTCAGATATAAGTATTGCTACCCCAGCTTTTTTTTCATTTCCATTTGCCTGAAAGATTTTTTTCCATCCCTTCACTTTCAATCTGTGTGAGTCTCTTGTTTTGAGGTGGGTCTCTTGTAGACAGCATATATATGGGTCATGTTTTTTTATCCACTCAGCCACTCGATGTCTTTTGTTTTGTGCATTTAGTCTGTTTACATTTAAAGTTAATACTGAAATGTATTTGTTTGTAGTCATATCTATTTTTTTGTCTGTATTCCTTCTTATTTCTTTTATTTATTTCTTCTTTTTACAGTATTCCCTTTAGCATTTCTTGCATTGCTGGTTTGGTGGTGATAAACTCCCTGAGCCTTTTTTTGTCTTTTAAGGTCCTGATTTCCCCTTCAATTTTGATTGATAGCCTTGCTGTATATAGTATTCTTGTATTCCATCCTTTGCTTTGCAACACTTTGTATACCTCCTTCCATTCTCTTCTAACTTGTTGTGTTTCTATTGAGTAATCATTTGACAATCTGATGGGTGTTCCTTTGTAGGTAACTCTCTGTCTCTTTCTTGCCGCCTTTAAGATTCTCTCTTTATCATTTATATTTGCCATTGAAATTATGACATGTCTTGGTGTGGGTCTTTTGGGGTTGATCCTGCTTGGGACTCTCTGTACTTGTGTAACTTTTATCTTTCCCATAACCAGGAAGTTTTCTGTCTTTATTTCTTCAAATAGATTTTCTAATCCCTGCTGCTCTTCTTGTCCATCTGGCAGCCCTATTATACGCATGTTACTTCGTTTCATGTTGTCCTGAAGCTCCCTTAGGCTTTCCTCCTGCTTTTTAATTTTTTTCTCCAATTGCTGTTCAGATTGAGCTTGTTTCTGTACCTGATCTTCTAACTCACTAATTCGGTCCTCTGCTTCTTATAGTCTACTGTTGAAACTTTCCATGGTGTTTTTGATTGTAGCTATATCACTTTTCATTTCTTCCTGATTCTTGCATAAGTTGTTGATTTTCTCATCCAACCGATGTATAAATTCCACGACCATTACTCTGAACTCTTTTTCGGTCATGTTGCAAGCTTCAGTTTCACTAATTTCCTTTCTTGGCGACTCCTCATTTTCTTTCCTCTGTGAGTTATTTCATCTCCCCATTCTGACTATCACCAGAAAGCTCAAGCTTCCGTTTGCGTGGACCTGGGCCATGTGCTGTGGGGACTTCGCTCCACCCGCGTTTCACTGAAGTGCTCTGACACTAGGACGTGTGGCTGCCGTTGGTTGGTGGGAACCAGGCTTGCCCAGGGTCAGTGTCCCCACTGTTCCATCTGGTCTCGTGTGCACACTTAGATTCAGGGGACCTGTCTGCACCACACTGTTGGTATGTGTCAAAAATGAGATCCTTAGCATGTGCCAGGAGTCAGAGTTTCCCTGTGTCTGTACCAAGAATCGAGTGTCAGAGTCTCTTTTGCCTCGTGTGGTTTCTCGTTGAGAATCAGGGTCCCTGTGTGTGCATGCACCAACAATTGGAGTCACTGGCTCTTAGTGTGAATGCGCTGTGAGTCAGGGATCTCAGGCAGCTATGTCCAGCGTGCCAAATTCCCTGAAGTGGAGCTGTGTCCTGTGTGTGCTCTCTCTACTGAGCCAAACCAGCTAGGGCTTCGCACATTCTCAAATTCCTGAAGGGGAGCTGCCTCCGTGCACTCTCCCAGATTCCCCGAAGGGGGGCAGAGTCCACCCTGCACCCCAAATTCCCCAAAGGGAGCCCCTTTGTGCGTGCTCTAAGATTCCACGAGGGGAGCTGTGTCCCACAAGCCAAATTCCCCCAAGTTCCCCAAAGGGGAGCCCTCTGTGTGATCTGTCAGATTTCCCCGAAGCGGAGCTGCGTCTGTCCCACATGCCAAATTCCCTAAAGGGGAGCTTGTGTCCTGCGCAGGTGCTCTGCAGCTTGGGCGAGGGGTGGGTCTATCAGTTACTATGGCGCTATCCGCTATCTTTGACTCATGGAAATCTGCTGCCAGGAAGCCTAGATTCTTATTGTCTGTTGGTCTGAAGCTGTTATAGCAGTTCTCTGTCCCCAGTGGCTGCAGGGTCTTGGTTTGTGTCTGAAGCCAGGATCCTAGTCTCAGGCAGCTCTGTTTCTCAAATGGTGTGGTCTCCCCGTCCACACCAGCCGCCGAGAAGTGTCCACTTTGTGCGTGGGGCTCCGCAGTCTAGGACTGCACGGTTAGGCAGCCCCTTGGAAGACCTGCAGAATCTAACTGACCCTAGCTCATACACACACACACACCACACACGTCTACACTCTCCTCTATGGGTTCCTCACTCACACTCTCTCTCTCCCTACCTTCCTGCCAGTCGCTATCTTTTTTCTTCTCCTAAAATTTCCAATTTAAATCATTCTGAAATAAGGTTTATTTTTTAACTTTGCTTGTTCTTGGCTGTGAATAGTAAATGATACTCGTTGAATTTCTGCCAGCAGTCTTTGAGTATACCCACATAAGCTTTGTTTTAAAGACTCAAAAGCACAAATTACTTATTTTTTTTTGAGGCCTAATATATTAACTTTTAATTACAGTTTTCCAGGCAGTTGAAGGAAACCTCTCTTTATTTCCTCCCAGAGTAATTCCTAGGCCACTTTTAGAAAGTTTCTTTTAAAAACCTTTTTCTTTCTTTTACACAAAGCAACAAACATGGTTGCTTTTCATATACTGGCTGATACTGCTGCCTACATTTTAAGTGACTCTCTTTATGTTCATGGTGACTATTTATAATCAGATTTAATGCTTGAATAATAACCTTCAGTTTGCCATGTAAATAGTAGCAGAAGAGATTTCAAAATTTTAAAATTTCTCCTTTTTATTAAGCTTAAAATTTATTTTTAAACAGCATTCTTTTTGGCTCATTTGCATATACAGAGGGGTTATGGGAGGTCTCAATAACTTTTTCAAAGGCCTGGCTTGTAGGGTGTAAGCAAATTTTCACTTTGGATTTTGTTAAACCTAACTGCTTATAAAAATATTGGCTTCTCCTATAACTCAATTTATATGAGACCTTGATTATATTGTAAAAAGCTAAATTATCTAAGTAATTACAGTAGGCATCTTTATTGAAAAAACAAAGTAAGCAAATATTTGACCCAGAAGGTACAAATTCCATCCACTCCCCCAGCCTATCTAAAATGCAGGCTGCTAGAGGGCTTTTTGTCTTTAAAATTCCATTGCTTTTGTTTTTTAAAAAATTCCGCTGCTGAAGAAATCTGGTTCTACAACTTGGTCTTGCCCTCAGAGGTTAAAACTTTATAATATTTAAAATATATATATAGGAACAAAATATATTTATTAATTTTTATTTGATAAAGCTTTCCACATGATTTCAAGTATATTAGATTGGCCTAATTAAAAAATATTTATTTTGACTCCCTCTCACTCATTGACTCACCCAGAGCAACTTCCAGTCCGGTAAGCTCCATTTCATGAGAGAAAAAGAGAAGGAGAGAGTGATAGAAACATAAATGATGATGAAAAAGAACGAGTGTCAGGAAAGGCTGACACAGAGTTTGTGAGTCACTGTGCTCCCCTGGGTTAGGAGTGGGGCTTTGCCACCTGCCTGGGTTCCACATTTCATCTCCAGCTTCAGAGACTCGCCCAGGAATACTGGCCCCCTCTGGAGGCTGCATCAGCTGCCTTTCCATCTAGTTTCCAATTCCCTAGGAGCTGTATTGGTAAAGATATTGCTACAGAGGTTTGGAAAATGGCTGCCAACACAGGGAGTGTTTGTTGGGGAGAGTGGATGTTATCAGAACCCTGAAAATCCCAGGAATCTATAATTATGGCACCCAGCGAACAGCTGTGAACCTGGGAACATTGGTCCCCAAGAAGCATGAGCACGCAGATTCAGAGGAGCTCTGCACCTCCTCACAGAAAGGTCAGATTTCGCCTAGGATAAGGTGAGGTCTGTGGTCTGGGCAGGAGAGGGAAATGAACACAGTGGGAGCTGGAGGACCTGAGGAAGTCTGTGCCCAGAAAAATCTGTGGCCGCTGGGGCTGGCGTGATCTGCAAATGTGGAAGGGGGTCCTCAGAGCTGCTAACAGAAGGGAACTCTATAAAGCAACCCATAGCTGAACTGGGCTCAAAAAGACAGCCTAAAAAATTTAAAAATGTGCCGGCTGCTTAGACCCATGGGGAAAAAAGATTGCACAGATTTGCACTGCAGCACTGGAGTTCGCACACTTACTCTGGCTCTCTCTCTCTCTCTCTCTCTCTCTCTCTCTCTCTCTCTTTTCTCTTTAAATCCTTGCTTTTGATTACTAAGTCCAATACATAGGATCACCCAATTGGGGACACTCTAAGAGACTACAGGGCAAAGTTGTTTGAACTAGCTCTGGGGCAGCCCATTTCCCCAAACCAGTATTAAGTGCCACAGGGAAAACAAAATCTAAACACTAGCTAGAGAGGACCTATACACCCAGAGGTCAATCCAGAAACACTGCCACCCAGGGGTTGAATCACAAATTGACTCTTGTGTAAACACAAATAAAGGAGTATCCTCTATAATAAAAAGGTAATATGCAAATTAACCATCACTTTGCTACACAAGCCACACCTACCAGCCAAGCCACGCCCACCAGTCAATCAGGGCGAGTATGCAAATTAACCCCAGCCAAGATGGCTACCATTGGGTTTCCCCGGAAACAGAAGAAGCCAACCTTTCCACACACTCTGGCGGGCCCAGGCCTCCATTCAAGGATACAAAGTTTCAATTATAGAAATGGTGGCAGCCACAGATTAGCAGGAGGCTTGGCTCCGCTCCAGGCTACAAAGTTTCAATTGTAGAAGGTAAATAAATTCCAGATACCAGGGCCTTTGCTTGGGTCACCAGGGGCGTGGCTGGCCTGCAAACCACCACAGGCCCCTCACCCAGGCCTCTCCACACCCCAAGGGAACCGCACCCTGATCCAGGACACCCTTCAGGGCAAACCAGCTGGCTCCCACCCATGCACCAGGCCTCTATCCTATCTAATAAAAGAGTAATATGCAGATTGACCATCACTCCAACACACAAGATCAAGATATCTGCCCCCATGTGGTCAAAGATCCTGCCCCCATGTGGACACAAGATGGCCACCACAAGATGGCCAGCAGGTGAGGGTAGTAGGGAGGCAGCAGGCCTGCAAGGGAGGGCAGTTGGAGGCACCAGGCCTGCAGGGGATGGCAGTTAGGGGTGACCAGGCTGGCAGAGGAGGGAAGTTGGGGGCAAACAGGCTGGCAGGGGAGCAGTTAGACATCAATCAGGCTGGCATAGGAGTGGTTATGGGGTGATCAGGCTGGCAGACAGAAGCGATTTAGGGGCAATCAGGAAGGCAGGCAGGCGAGCAGTTGGGAGCCAGCAGTCCTGGATTGTGAGAGGGATGTCCCGGTGGGATTGGGCCTAAACGGGCAGTCGGACATCCCTCAAGGGGTCCCAGATTGGAGAGGATACAGGCTGGGCTGAGGGACCCCCCCCACCCGTGCACGAATTTCGTGCACCGGGTCTCTAGTAAGATATAAAGGCGTACTGCCTGCTTGAAAATCATGACTGTGGCCTACAACACTGAGGAGCAGTGAAATGCAGGGAACTTCAATACTGTCCTGACTAGGAAACAGGCATGCCAAACAGAACAGTAGAGAAAGTGAATAACCATCACTACTGCACATTTTTTTTTCATCTTTTACTTAAGAAACTAATTTTTTCTTTTTTCCTCACTTGATTTTGCCTTTTTAATTATTACATTTTTATTTTCTTTTTAAAAAAATATATTTTATTGATTTTTTACAGAGAAGAAGGGAGAGGGATAGAGAGCTAGAAACATTGATGAGAGAGAAACATTGATCAGCTGCCTCCTGCACACCCCCTACTGGAGATGTGCCTGCAACCAAGGTACATGTCCTTGACCAGAATCGAACCTGGGACACTTCAGTCCGCAGGTCGACGCTCTACCCAATGAGCCAAACTGGTTAGGGCTACATTTTTATTTTCAATCAGTATTATTACTACTACTATTTTACCTTTTTTTAAAAAGTGTCATTTTATTTTCTCTTTATTTTACTTTTGGATTAGTGTTCTACATTCTATTTTCATCTTTCCTTTAGCATCATTTTACCCTATCTGAACTTTACCTTTATGCCAACACTCTCTTCCTCACTTTTCCCTTTTTGTTGTCCTGTTTCTCTTACCCTATTCCTGCTTTAGATTTTCCCTATTCCTTCTTTTTACCCCCTGTTAAAATTTCACCCTACTTATATAAATAATAAAAATATTGTCAGGTTGTGGGAACTGCCTTCAGCTGTTCCAGCAGCAGGCAATAATGTATGCAGATTTTTAGCCCTGCTGAAGCTGTCCCTCAGCCTTCTGATGAACTTCTCAAATTTATTATGCTAACTACTGGAAGTTACTTCCAGCAGGGGGAACTGATCATTGGGGGTAATTTAAGAGGCTTGTGGATTTTGGTGTCCCTTCGGGGCCACACATGTGGTGTTGTCAGTTCTAAATTAATCCTGACATGCTGGAGGCGAATTCCAGCAGGTCATAAATGCAAGAAGTTCATCAAAAGGTTGGTGGACCTTGAGGCTTCAACAGGGCTGAATAATTTTACCTGCTTCTGGAATAGCTGAAAGCATTTCCCAAACCTGAAAATATGCATATATTATTGCCTGCTGCCCAGAGAGTTGAGGGCAGTTCCCCCAACCTGACCAAACCTTACCTTTCAATATGTATATCTGCTTTGTTATAGGGTAAAATGTGGGAATAAAAAGCCCTGGGTACTAAGATTCAGGGAACTTAGTTACTAAAGCTAAGCCTTCCCTGGCTCCCCCCAAAAAATGCCTCCCAAATTTATATTTCATGTTTAGTCTCATTATTAATTTAATTGCAGCCCCTTCACCATGTACTGACAGTGGGTCTGATGGGAAATCTGAGCCTGAAAACAATCCTACACTTTCTCCATTACCATTGTTTAAAAGCATTGCTCCATGAAATACCTGCTTTTTAAAGGTTGCCAGTATGTTTATTAAAGTGATTTTTTGCATGCATTAATCAGAGTGGCTCAACTCTCAAGTATGAATCTGACTCTGATAGTGAATGCACATATCCCAGTTTCTGTGCAATGTGACACTGATGCTAGAAATATGATAACATTTTGGTTTTTATGACAACTCTTTACGCTATTGTCTTCTGATAGACAGCTCCGATAGAATTGCAGGCAGAAAAGCTGAGGAATATGTATAAATTACAGGCCTATTGAAAGTCTATCATCATAGCGCATTTTGTGTGTATATATGCTTGGGGTTTGAGTATTTATTGGGATATGAGGCTGCGTGATCCTTCCTGTTTTCTGGTAGACACACTGGCAGCTCTTGCTAAAAGGAGCCTGAAGAGGCTGAGTCACCAGTCTGTGTTTTTCCTTCCTTGACTATGAACTAAGATGATAGGAGCCCTATACTAGGTGGGCAATTTGATGTCGTTTTCATAAAACAGAGGTCTCTGTACTTTTCTTAGCAAGCATCCATGTTTAAGAAAGTTTTGTCTAGTACTTGAAAGAGGTATCATATGTCATTATATAACTACATAGCATAATAACCATTTCACACTTTACGAAATACATACAAACTTGTTATAAAACAGGAGCTGGCAAAATTTCTAAGTGAAATGCCAGATATTAGATACCCTATATTTTGGGTCCATACAGGTCTCTGTCCCAACTCAACTCTGCCATGGTAACAAGAAAGCAGGCTTATCCCAATTGGTGTTACTCAGTGGTTGAGTATCTACCCATGAACCACAAAGTCACAATTCAGTTCCTGGTCAGTGCACATGCTCAGGTGGTGGGCTTGATCCGTGGTGGGCAGTTTGCAGGGGACAGCCAAGTGATGATTCCCTTTCATCATTGATGTGTTTTTTTTTCTCTCTTTCTCTCTCTCCCTTCCTCTCTCTGAAATCAATAAAAATATATTTTTAAGTTAGAAAAAAAGAAAGCAGCCTTAGACGTCAAGATAAAAAATGAGGGTAGCTATGATGCAATAAAATTTATTTTTTTAAAGTAACCGGTCAGATACAGCCATCAGGCCTTAGTTTGCTGACCTCTGTCATAAAGGATTATATTTTAAATGTTTGTAAAATCTAATGTTATCTTTGTGGTTCCAATACATCACTATCTTTCTTAACACCTACATAGCTGAGCATCACTTTGGAAACCACTTCTCTGAAGGAATATTTGTGTCTTTTTCCACCAGTAATTTAAATCTCTATGTAGCTTCTCTTTACCTGTAGCATATATCACAGGGCCTTTAACAGACTGTTTCATGTCAGTTTGGGTGCCTGCTATTAAATATTATTGAAGTTGCAGCTAGTATTTTTATCAATTATGCTTTGAAAGACATGCACAGTCTCTTTCAAAGCTGACTTCCTTGTATGAAATATGCTTAGAGAGGAAGCAGATGGTAGATAGGGATATCTGATTTTTTCAAGCAACACTCCTTAGAGTGTGCACAGGTACTGCGGGCAGAACACTTAGAACCTAATTTTTTATTTTCTCCTGTTTGGGTTAATCAATGATAATACCACAAGGGGTCAGGAAGTCAAGAGGAGAGAGAAGCAGGTTGCATGTCCTGTCTCATTATTTTTGCTTTCAGTTTCATCCCAACAAAGGCCCTTTACTCCGCAGTGTAATGTGGTTTTTATAGAGCAGGGAGGAATATTTGCTACTTTTCCTCTTATTTCACAGACATTAGACATCGCATCCCCTAAGAAAATATGCTCAAGGTCACTAATCTTTAGGGAAATGCAATTTAAAGCTACAATGCTATATTACTTACTATTAGAATGGTTATTGTTCAAAAAGAAAACAAAGCAGAAAATATCAAACTTTGGCAAGAATATGGAGAAATTGGAACCCTTGTGTACTGCTGGTAGGAATGTAAACTAGGGCTGCCATTATGGAAAACAGTCTGGTGGAATATCAAAGATTAAAAATATAATTCAAGTCAGGGACTTGGATAGGTATTTGTATACCTATGTTAACAGCAGCATTAGCAGCATTATTCATAATTGCCAAAATGTGCAAATAACCCATGTCCATTGTGAGAATAATAAGCAGCATGTGCTATATACATCCAATGTAAAATTATCTAGCCTAAAAAAGAAAGAAGATTTTGACATATGTTATAACAATGGTAAATTTCATAGACATTATGTTAAGTGAAATAAGCCAGACACAAAAGGAACAATAATTTATGATTCCACTTTCATGTGTACTAAAGTACATTAAATTCATAGAGTAGTAAAATTCGTAGGACAGACAGTAAAATGGTAGTTTTCAGGAACTGGGTTGAGGTTGGAATGGGGAGTTATTATTTAATGGGTAAGGAATTTCAATTTTAGAAGATGAAAAAAGTTCTGGAGTTGAATGGTGGTGATGTTTGTACAATGACATGAATATATGTAATGCTACTTAACTGTACATTTAAAATTTGTTATTGTAAATGTTACATATTTTTTCACAAGTAGAAATAAAAGATGGCTTGAGGTACAGGCCTTCAGCTTGGACCTGCATATCTTCATTCTTATATTGTAACTTAAAATACTTTTTTGATTTCCAACACCAAACCTGTGGCTGTTATTATAGTAAGAAGCAATTGTAGAGCAAGGAGAAAATCAATTGCACTATAAAATCCCGACATAAAATGATTACAGAAATATGCTTTGTAAACTGTAAACAGTCTTACGCACTATGACACAGATTACTGTAGGTCTTGATTCTCACTCCAACTGCTGTCCAACAGTCTTTGCTCAACACTTCTGAGCTGCACTACTCTTCCAGGATTCAAATGGCATCCATGTAGTAATCCAGGTAAAGTGCACATGTAATGCCAATCCATAAAATACAAAGCAAGGAAGAAATCAAACCAATTAAATATGTTTGATTAATAAGTTTTCCAACTCTATAATGTATGCTATTCTAAAAGAGAAATGAAAATTTCATCTATATCATAGATATGTTTATTTCCTTCTTGCTGCATATGAAATATTTTCATATTACGGCAACTATGCTTCCATGGCCATTATGGTAAATAGTACAGAGATTCCTGAAAAAAAAAATAGTTCTACCATACGATTCAGCAATGCCACTTCTGGCTATTTATCTGAAGAAAATGAAAACACTAATTTGAAAAGATATATTCACCCTATGTTAATTACAGAACTATTAACAATAGCTAAGATATGGAAGCAACCTTGGTGTCCATTGATGGATGAATAGATGAAAATGTGGTACATGTATACAATGGAATATTATTGAGCAATAAAAAAGAATGAAATCTTGCCATTTGTGAAAATAAGGATGGTAACAGAGGTTATTATGTTAAGTGAAATAAGTTAGGCAGAAAAGGATAAATACTGTATAATTTCACTACATGTAGACTCTTAAAAAGCAAAACGAACAAAGCAAAAAAACAGATTCATGGAAACAGATGACACTGATGATTGCTACAGCGTTGGGGAGTGGGAATTGGTGAAAAAGGTGAAGAGAAATAGAGTCAATAATATAGTGATGTTTGCTTGGTGATAGATAATTACTAGATTTAGTGACATGATCACATTGTAAGGTACATAAATATTGAAACACTATGTTGTACACTTGAAACTAATACAATATTGTACACCAAATATACTTAAATTTTCAAAAATATTCCCATGTTATGCTAGTCCATATCTATTTCAGAACAATGTGAATAACTGCTTTAATAATAGCATCTTTTTTTGACACATAGATTTAATAGTCCTGTATGTGTGTGTCTGTGTGTGCGTGTATAAGAATACGTGCTCATGTTTATGAAACCAAATAGGGGTCTTTGATGTTAACATATATTTTTTTAAAACTACATTAAAGGAGCTTAACAGAAACTATAAAATATACAGAAAGATACACAGAGAAGACAGAACATTATAGATGTTCACTGTTATTATGATGGTACATGTGCTTTAAACATGTTTTTATGCATGCATGTACAGATATCCTATATAGTAAAAGACTAATATGAAAATTGCCCCCTCAATTTTCATATTAGGGAGACCAGTTCAACAGCTCTCTATGATGTGAACTGACCACCAGGGGGCAGCACAAAACATGGCGGGCATGTCATGGATGTGGTGCTGGCAGCAGGGGGCAGTGGAGGTGCTGCCGACCCCAATGGGCCTGATGAGAGCGGGACTGCAGTGGAATGGTGGAGCAGGTGAGTGGATGGCGCCAGGCCAAGGGGGGTGTGAGCAGGGGTCCGTTCGCCCAGCCAATTGCCCCGCAGATGGGGACTAGTGGCGGAAGAGGGCAGAGGGGCTGCCACCCGGCTCCTAGGTGCTGAGGGAACTGGGTGGGGGCCTGGCCCCAATTGATTGCCCCACGAGCAGGATGGTGGAGCAGATGAGGGGGCGACGTCAGGCCAAGGCAGGGTGCCAGGAGGGGCTGCAGGGCTGCGAGGCTGGCGGCGTGAGATGGAGCTGTGAGGCTGGGGGCACGAGCTGGGGCCTGATCTCTGCAGGCCACCCTGAGGGACCCCACCCGTGCAAGAATTTGTGCACCGGGACTCTAGTATGTACATAAAACTGTATTTCTTCATTCAACAGCATATTTGAATACCTTTTTATGTAAATAAATATTTTAAACATCATTTTTTGTGCATGTCTCTGAAAAATTTTCCTCACTGTTGCCAAAATGTGTTAAAATGTCAAGCAATATAGAAATGAATAATGTGAAAGATGAAATTGTTTTCTCAATTTTTCTCTTGACACATTCCCTCTCAGATATACTATGCTAATGGGTCAGCATGTATTTTTCCAATTTTTTGTATGCATTTTAGAAATATGTATTACAATATGATTCATTTGTATATTTTACCTCATGCGTTACTAACTTCAAATGTTATGTTTCATAATGTAAAAATTATTTCCATAATAAATGCATATATGTGCATATTTGTTTACAAATACTCGTATACAATATATAATGGGATTTAAATATAAATATTTTATATTAACCTGCTCAAGCATTTTTCTTTGATGAAGTGCATGATCATACTGATTTGGAAGCCTCTGTTTTAGAAAACTAAGAGACAAATCATCTCTCAAACTACAGGTGTCATCTGAGGACACAGAAAAAGAGGGAGAGGAAAAACAGGTGACTCACTCACTTCTATCTCCTCTCAGCAGGACTTGCAAAGCTTTTTCCACAAAATCATAATGATCGATGTCCAAATAAATATCTCTCATACTCTTTCTGTTCTTTGACATTTGCTCTTTAGATGCAAAATACCTATTTCTCCAATGAACAGCCATTATTTCTGGAGAGACTATCTTGGAAGTTCTATTTTATTTATTTTATTTTATTTTACTTTATTTTATTTTATTATTTTATTTTTTTCCTTTTTATTGAAGTTACTGACTAACACACATTAACCAACTTACATAATTTTCAGGTGCACAACTACACAACACATCATCTGTACACTGTATTGTGTGTTCACCACCCCAAGTTAAGACTCCATCCAACACCATTTATCCTCCCTTTATCCTCCTCCACCTCTCCTCAGTCTCCTGTCCCTGGCAACCAACACATTCAGTAACATGCACACACACTATCACACAATGACAGTGAACAACTACTAGGCTGCGTATTTTTTCTTCTGATCCATCCTTCCAACCTGTAAATATCCTTATTAAATGTTTATGCCTCCTGGATAAAATGGCATATTTCAGTTGCCATAGAAACCAGAATGTCATCAAAACATTCTTGTTGATGATAGATTTCCAAGGAAATAAAAAAATGCACATATATCCTCAGAAGCCAAGTGTTTTTTATCACAATCACTTATACTAGTACCATTCCCAATCTATTAGAATTATGAGGAGGATCACCTCTTAAATTTTATACATGTCTAACCACTATGCTATACACCTGCAACTAATATAAACTATTATTGAATATCAACTGTAACTGAAAAATAAAAAAATAATATTGGAGACAATATCTGAAGTTCTTCGTGTAATAGGCATTTAGAGAAAGGGGGCTTTTTGCATAAGGGACTATTTAAGAAGTAAACATGGGGTAAGAAATATGGTTCCCCTGTTAGAAACACAGATCATGTTCCAGTTTCTGTGACATGCCATCTTTCAGCTTGCCATAACATGAGAGGCAAGGTGCATTTGTACAGGTGGAAGCCTGTGGATTGTTGGTCACTTTAAAATGATCTGCAGATGATAAAGCATCCGGGTGTCAGAGGAAGGCAAATTAGAAAATCAGGTTTTGCCAGGGTCAAAGAAAGCTGGGCCTACATTTGGACAAATGTGTATTATTACAGTTGCAAGGACAAAATGGTTCATGAGAATAGAAACAACTCCTACAAAGTATCCCATGGCATCAAGTTGATAAAACTAAGTATCTCACAAATGGGAATCTGCTCTGCCCAGGTAATGCTGAAACCACACTGCCATTTAATATTATGTTTAAGGGTAGATTTCTTACAACCATGTTAATATTTTTAAAAATTTAGTAAGGTTGGTAAGTATTGCACAAAGTTATCAGCAGGGTCACACAAACACAGACAAGTTCTATCACACACTGTGATTTACATTAGAGACAGAGATGCACTATGATTCAGTACCTTCTCCTATTAAGTCCTGCGTAGTAACATGTGTGAAATAGGCCTATAGGTGAGGAGGCTTGCATTTCTGGTTCCAAGTATTTCCAGACACTCCCTGATTTAACTATCCTCTCACACTGTGGCCAACATTTTTAGCCACCATGATGGTATATCTGAATGCTCAATTGTCAAGTGATGCAGAAAATCAAGCTCTTCATGTTCTGGTCTGAGCCAGGTCCAGCACACCACTGGATCTGTACTCTCTAGAGCAAAACAAACCATCTCACTCTATGTGGCATCCACCTTGCTGGATTAGAGATAATACCAGTGTGCAAATTATATGAAGTGTTTCAACAGGTTCTTAAAGCACAGGAAATGGAGATAGTTATGAAAACCCACAATCTAGCCTATCTAGTTTCTCAAGGAAGGCAAATAGTGGGTATTTTCATAGTCACTAGTTTTTTGTTTTTTTTTTTTAATTGTTCATGCTTTTATTGAATTTGTTGTGGTGACATTGGTTAATAAAATTATACAGGTTTCAGGAATACACTTATATAATACATGGTCTGAACATTGTATCATTGTATTGTATATTTACCACCTCAAGTAAAGTCTCCTTCCATCAACATGGAAGGAGACTTTTTCATATCTCCCCAAACCCTTTTTTACTCCCCGCACCTCCCGGTGTTTTAGAAATCGATGTTTCTCTCTCATTGCCATTTCGTCTGGCAATCACAATACTTTTGTCTGTGTCCATGAGTCTTTCTTTTTTTTCCTTTGCTTAATCCCTTCACCCTTCTCCCCAGCCCTCAACCCCCACCCCTCTGATGTATTTCACAGAACTAGAAGAAATATTCCAAAACTGTTTATGGGACCACAAAATAAACGAAATAGCCACAGCAATCTTGAGAAAGAACTTTTACTATTTGCAGCAGCATGGATGTATCTGGAGAGCATTATGCTAAGTGAAATAAGCCAGGCAGTGAAAGAAAAATACCACATGATCTCACTCATTTATGGATAATAAAGAACATTATAACCTGATGAATAAAAAGATAAATACAGAGGCAGAGAAGCGTTGAACAGACTGTCCAATTACAATGGGAAGGCTGGGGAGTGTTGGGGGAGCGGGGGTAAGAGATCAACTGAAGGACTTGTATGCATGCATATAAGCATAACCAATGGACACAAGACACTGCAGGGGTGGGGTGAGGGCATGTGCCATGAGGTAGGGGAGGCCAGGGGAAGGTCAACGGGGAAAAGAAGACATATGTACTACTATTTGTAATACTTTAAACAATAAAATAAAATTTAAAAATGAAAAAAAATTAAAAATCAATGGAAAAAATATCCTCAGGTGAGGATTAGCAATGAAAAAATAATAAACTTGAAATGGATTAACTCTTAAATGTTAGATTTGAAGCCATAAAAATCCTAGAAGAAAACATAGGCAGTGAAATCGCAGACATTGCTCATAGCACTATTTTTTTCTGATACATAGTCGCTAGTTTTAAATAAGGGATTTTCAGAAAGACAAATGAGGATTTGTGTCTCGGCTCTGCCACTCACCAACCATGTAACTTATAGCATGCTACTTAACTGCTCTAATACCTAGTCTTCATTTCAGGGAAATAAAGTAATAATTTCTCTAAAGAAAATGGAACCTTTTGTTTTATACATATACAGTAGTTATTTTTCATGAAGCACGTGCTTTTTATTTAAGCATGAAAAGGGTTTAATATTACTATTTTAAATGAATAAATAAGTACATTTAAAAGTGCTGTCCTAATCAGTTTACCTCAGTGGCTAGAGCGTTGGCCTGCAGACTGAAAGGTCCCAGGTTAGATTTCGGTCAAGATCATGTACCTTGGTTGTGGGCACATCCCCAGTAGGAGGTGTGCAGGAGGCAGGCCGTTGATCGATGTTTCTCTCTCATCGATGTTTCTAGCTCTCTATTTCTCTCCCTTCCTCTCTTTAAAAAATCAATAAAATAGAGAGGAAGAGAGAGTTAGAAACATCGATGAGAGAGAAACATCGATCAACGGCTTGCCTCCTGCACACCTCCTACTGGGGATGTGCCCACAACCAAGGTACATGATCTTGACCGAAATCTAACCTGGGACCTTTCAGTCTGCAGGCAGACGCTTGTTTCTAACTCTCTATTCCTCTCTCTTCCTCTCTGTAAAAAATCAATAAAATATATTTTTAAAAAGTGCTTAGAATTATTTTCTAATTTTCAAATACTGGCAGACATAAATGCCCTAAACAAAAGCTTTTTGGGATCTTCAGAACAAAATGTTTGAAAATAACTGTTCCAGTAGAATTCAGGAATGTGGCCATAAATCTGCTTCATACAGTCTCATGAGCTGACTTTCATAACATCAAATCTCTCTCACCGTTACCTCCAAAAATCTAACACACTAATAGATCAGAATGCAACATCCCACCTGCAATGCAAGGTGGTGAGAAATCAGAAATATCAGGTCTACTATGTTCTTATGTCTGTGTGCAACCCACACAAATGCCCAGAGGACCCATCCCCGTTAATTAATGAGGAGGTATGAGTGTGTATGTATCCTACTTCAGTGGCATTTCCCCACCCCAAATTTTGTCATTCAATGTACGTCATTCAGAAATTTTATTTTTTCATGCAACTTAACATTATTCCATATCATTATATAACATTCTGCCTCACTTTGCATAAGCTATGAGATAATTCCATTGTGTTTATGGATTACCATATGTTTGTATTGTATCCCATATTATACATTAAATATAAGTCCTCTCTGCCAGAGCTGGTATTCTGCATCTGAATAGGGAATGAAAGAGAAATACACCCAGGACACTAGGGTAAATAGAGACAACTTTCATAGGCAAGGCTCTCCAGCTGTGGGATATTCTACCATCACCTAATGACAAAGCTATCCTGTATGTCTCTGCATCTTACACTTAGAATACTGTACTATGTAACACAATGACATACATTATTTCCATATTTTATTCCCTTATCATAAGAATGTTCATTGAACATTTTAATAATTGTTTTAATGGCTCAGTGTAAATATGTGTGTTTATTCCTGTAGGCTTTTTTTGTTCTAACCATACACACATTTTTATAAATTCCATGAATAGCCTCTTAAAACAATTCTACGACATACTTTCGCATTCCTCAGAGCTCTCACTTGTGTACACTGTAGTGTGAAACACTAGAAATAATTTGAGTTATTTTTCTACTAAAAAAGTAATTTGTACTATAAACAATAACAAAATGTTTTCATTAAATCAATTTCACCCCAATAACTTCAATAAAAATTTTAAAAATTAAACTGCCCTGTCATCTCATTTTTTGTCTCCATCCCAATATGTCCTCTATTGATAGATTCATATAACTTTAGAATAACGTGATCATTTTAGCATACTGACCATCACCCAACTAGTTTTAATTTATCCTCAATTTCTTAGGGGAACTTGGGTATATACAACTATCCAGTACTTCACTTTATCCTTAAATAAAATATCTAAGCCTGCCAGGTGGGTATTCACAATTAAATCAACATGAAGGGAAATATTACTATTAGGAATCCACCACACACTGAGATTATACTGGGTATGTTCAAGCAATAAGGTTCCCAAATGTGTGCCTTACGTTTTCTAATATACTAGTATTTTATAACATTGAGTTTTGTCACTCTTGCTCTTTGGTTGAAAATTAAATTTCTGTACAATAAATTAGGCTTTCATCCATGCAAGAAATATCTGTACCTCATCAATATATTGATTTGGAAGTTCTATTCTGATAGCCCCTTTCTTAAACATTGGCCATGTGCATTTATGCAGTGGGGGTCAGGGCTAGGTCAGGAGTTCTCTTAAGTAATGGCATCTCTCTCTTCATATGAGTATATCTAAAAACATGTCAAAGATTAGTAATGGGCATGAGATTACTTAGGGCACTTTCAGTGGAATGCTGAACATAGGCTAGGGGGCCCTATAGGGATTGTCTCATTGTATACCAGTAAGCCTCTTTCATTTCTTTTGATTGATTCGGCTACTTTATCACTCATAAGGGACAGAATTTAACTTGTAGAAAACTGATAGTAATGCCGCTGTTTCCTGTCCATTCCAATGTGAATGATTCCTACTCTTGCCCATGTAAATATATTTTTTCCTATAGGAAATGTCAGTAACTCAAATTTTGATTTGAATAGCTTTTCATGGTTTATTATTAATTATTGAGCCAAATAAATGGAAAAGATGTACATCCTTGTATTGTTCTTGATTTTAGGGGAACGTTTTCAGTCTGTCACCATTAAGTCTGATGATAGCTATAAATTCGTCTCAGATGCCCTCTATTACATTGAGAAAGTTTCCTTTTATTCCTAGCTTTTTTTTTTTTATAATCATGAAAGGGCATTGAATTCTGACAAATGCTTTTTTTTCTGCATCATTTTAGATAATCATGTGTCTTTTCCTTCATTTTATCAAATATTACCATTGACTAATTAACATGTGTTCTGTCATCCTCACATTCCTGGGGGAAATCCTAAATTATCATGGTGTATAATCTTTTTAATAAACTGCTGGACAGGCTTTTCTGGTATATTTAGAGCAGTTTTACATCTATATTCATGTAGGCCATTGGTCTGTAGGTGTATTTTTCTTGTGATATTTTTGTCAAGCTTTGATATCAGGGTAATACTGACCTCACAGTATGAATTAGGAATTGTTTTTCCTCTTCTGGTTTTTGGTGGTATTTGAGAAGAACTGGTGTTAATTTTTCAGAAATGTTTGATGGAACTCAACAGAAAACCATCTGGATGGAGCTTCTCTCTGTTGGAGTTTTCTAAATTACTAATAAAGTCCCCTTAAATTTATAGCACTGTTCAGATTTTCTATTTGTTCTTGAATCAGTTTTTTTTAATTTCTTTATTGATTAAGGTATTACATATGTGTCTTTATCCTCCTATTGCCCCCTAAATCCCCCACTCATGCCCTCACACCCCTGTTGTCTGGGTCCATTGGTTAGACTTACAAGCATGCATACAAGTCCTTTGGTTGATCTCTCCCACTTACCCCCACCCTCCCCTACCTTCCCTCTGAGGTTTGACGGTCTGACCAATGCTTCTCTATCTCAGGATCTGTTTTTGTTCATCAGTTTATGTTGTTCATTATATTCCATAAATGAGTGAGATCATGTGATATTTATCTTTCTCTAACTGGTTTATTTCACTTAGCATAATGGTCTCCAGTTCCATTCATTCTGTTGCAAATGGTAAGAATTCCTTCTTTTTTACTGCAGCGTAGTATTCCATTGTGCATATGTACCACATTTTTTTAAACCACTCATCTTCTGATGGGCACGTAGGCTGTTTCCAAATCTTAGCTATGGTGAATTGTGCTGCTATGAATATAGGGGTGCATATATCCTTTCTGATTTGTGTTTCTAGTTTCTTGGGATACATTCCTAGATGTGGGATTACTGGGTCAAATGGGAGTTTCGTTTTTAGTTTTTGGAGGAAACTCCATACTGTTCTCCAGAGTGGCTCCAGCAGTCTGCATTCCCACCAGCAGTGCACGAGGATTCCTTTTTCTCTGCATCCTCACCAGCACTTGTCATTTGCTGATTTGTTGATGATTGCCATTCTGTCAGGTGTGAGATGGTACCTCATTGTCGTTTTGATTTGCATCTCTCGGATGATTAGTGACTTTGAGCATGTTTTCATATGCCTCTTGGCCTTCCTTCAGTCTACTTTAGAAAAGTATCTATTTAGGTCAGTTGCCCATTTTTTGATTGGGTTGTTTATCTTCCTTTAATTAAGTTGTATAAGTTCCCCGTAGGTGTTGGAGATTAAACCTTTATCAGTGATAACATTTGCAAATATGTTCTCCCATACAGTGGGCTTTCTTGTTGTTTTGTTGATGGTTTCTTTTGCTGTACAAAAGCTTTTTATTTTGAGGTAGTCCCATTTGTTTATTTTCTCTTTAGCTTCCATTGCCCTAGGAGTGGTATTGGTGAAGAAATTGCTTCAACATATGTCTGAGATTTCTCTACCTGTGGACTCCTCTAGTATTTTCATGGTTTCCCGTCTTATGTTTAAGTCCTTGATCCATTTTGAGTTTATTTTTGTGTATGGTGTAAGTTGGTGGTCTAGTTTCATTTCTTTGCATGTATCTGTCCAATTTTCCCAACACCATTTATTGAAGAGACTGTCTTGACTCCATTGTATGTTCATGCCTCCTTTGTCAAATATTAATTGAGCATAGTGGTTTGGGTCGATATCTGGGTTCTCTATTCTACTCCATTGATCTATGTCTGTTCTTGTGCCAGTACCAGGCTGTTTTGAGAAGAGTGGCTTTGTAATACAGCTTGATATCTGGTATTGAGATCTCACCTACTTTGTTCTTCTTTCTCAGGATTGCTGCAGCTATTTGGGGTCTTTTTTTATTCCAGATGAATTTTAGGAAAGTTCATTTGGGTCTGTGAAATATGCCGTTGGTATTTTAATTGAGAGTGCATTGAATCTATAGATTGCTTTGGGTATTATGGACATTTTAATTATGTTGATTTTTACCAATCCATGAACATGGTATGTTCTCCCATCTGTTTATGTCTTCCTCTGGCTCTTTTTTCAGTGTCCTGTAGTTTTCCGCGTAAAGTTTTTTACCTATTTAATTAAGTTTATTCCTAAGTATCTTAATTTTTTGGTGCAATGGTAAATAGGATTGCTTTTATAGTCTCACATTCTGTAAGTTCACTATTGGTGTATAGAAATACCATAGATTTCTTGGTATTAATTTTGTATCTTGCTACATTGCCGAATTCATTTATTAAGTCTAATAATTTTTGATGGATTCTTTAGGGTTTTTTAAGTACAGTATCATGTCATCTGCAAATAAGGACGGGTTTACTTCTTCTTTTCCACTTTGGATGCCTTTTATTTCTTCTTCTTGTCTAATTGCAATGGCTAGTGCTTCCAGTGCTATGTCGAACAGGAGTGGTGATAGTGGGAATCACTGTCTTGTTCCTGTTTTTAGGGGAAATGGTTTTAGTTTTTGCCCATTGAGTATGATGTTGGCTGAATATGTCCATTTCCTCCAGGTTGTCTAGTTTGTTGGAATAGAGTTGTTTATAGTATTTTTTCACAATCATTTGTATTTCTTTTGGGTCTGTTGTTATTTCTCCTCTTTCATTTCTGATTTTATTTATTTGGGTCCTCTCTCTTTGCTTCTTAGTCTGGCTAGAGGTTCATCAATCTTGTTTATCCTTTCAAAGAACCAGCTCTTTGTTTCATTGATCTTTTGTATTTTTTTTTTGTCTCTATGTCATTTATTTCTGCTCTGATCTTTATTATCTCATTCCTTCTGCTCACTCTGGGATTTTCTTGTTGCTCTCTTTCTAATTTTTTAAGTTGTAGAGTTAGATGATTTATTACCATTTTTTTCTTATTTTTTGGAGGTAGGCCTGTAGAGCTATAAACCTCCCTCTCAGGACTGCTTTCATTGTGTCCCATTGATTTTGGATTGTTGTGTTTTTATTGTCATTAGTTTCCAGGATATTTTTAATTTCCTCTTTGATCTCTTTGGTAACCCAATCATTGTTTAATAATAGCATGCTATTCAGCTTCCAAGTTTTTGATATTTTTATTGTTTTCATTGTAGTTCATTTCTAATATTATGCCATTGTGGTCTGAGGAGATGCTTTATATGATGTCAATCTTCTTGAATTTGTGGAGACTTTGCCTGTGACCCAATATGTGGTCTATTTTTGAAAATGTCTCATGTGCACTTGAGAAGAACGTATATTCCATGGCTTTGGGATGAAATGTTCTGAAGATGTCAATTAAGTCCATCTGCTCTAGTGAGTCATTTAGGATTGCTGTTTCTTTGCTGATTTTTTGTCTAGACGATTTATCAAGTGATGTCAGTGGTGTATTAAAGTCTCCTACTATGATTGTATTGTTCTTGATCTCTCCTTTGATATCTTCCAGGAGTTTTTTTAATATATTTGGGTGTTCCTGCATTGGGTGCATATATGTTTATAAGAGTTATATCCTCTTGTATTGATCCCTTTAGTATTATGAAGTGGCCTTCCTTATCTCTTCTTAAGCCTTCACTTGGAGGTCTATTTTGTCAGATATAAGTATTGCCACCCCAGTGTTTTTTTTCATTTCCACTTTCCTGAAAGATATTTTTCCATCCATTCACTTTCAGTCTGTGTGAGTCCCTTGTTCTGAGGTGGTTCTCTTGTAGACAGCACATATATGGGTCATTTAAAAAAAATCTATTCAGCCACTTAATGTCGTTTGATTGGAGCATTTTGTCCTTTTATGTTTAAAGTTATTATTGATAGTTACTTGTTTGTAGGCATTTTTATTTTTAGTGCCTGTGTTCCTTCTTACCTTTTTATTTCTTCTGTTTACACCAGTCTCTTTAGCATTTCTTGCATTGTTGGCTTGGTAGTGATAAACTCCCTTAGCCTTTTTTTTTTTTTTTTTTTTTTTTGTCTGTGAAGCTCCTTATTTCCCCTTCAATTTTGAATGATAACCTTGCTGGATAGAGTATTCTTGGATTCAGTCCCTTGCTTTGCATCGCTTTGTAAATTTCCTTCCATTCTTTTCTGGCCTGATGTGTTTCTATTGAGAAATCATTTGATAATCTAATGGGAGATCCCTTGTACGTAATTTTCTGTCTCTCTCTTGCAATCTTTAAGATTCTCTCTTTGTCCTGAACATTTGCCATCATAATTATGATATGTCTTGGTGTGGGTCTTTTCGGGTTCATCTTATTTGGGACTCTCTGTGCTTGTGTGACTTTTTTCTTCCCCAAAACAGGGAAGTTTTCTGACAGTATTTCTCCAAATAGGTTTTCTAACCCTTGTTCCTCTTCCTGTTGTTCTGGCACCCCTATTATTCATATGTTGCTTTGTTTCATGTTGTCCCATAGCTCTCTAGGCTCTCTTCCTGTCTTTTAAATTTTTTTCTCCAATTGCAGTTCAGTTTGGATGTGTTTTGCTTCCCTGTCTTCTAATTCGCCAATTCGGTCCTCTGCTTCTCCTAGTCTACTGTTGAAACTTTCCATGGTGTTTTTTTTATTTTTTATTTCAGGTATATCACTCTTCATTTCTTCTTGATGAACAAAAACAGATCCAGAGACAGAGAAGCACTGATCAGACCGTCAAACATCAGAGGGAAGGAAGGGGAGGGTAGGGGTAATGGGGACAGATCAACCAAAGGACTTGTATGCATTCATATAAGCTTAACCAATGGACACAAACAACAGCGGGGTGAGGGCATGAGTGAGGAGTGGGGGGCAATGGGGGATAAGGACACATGTAATACCCTAATCAATAAAGAAATTTAAAAAAAGACAATGACTAGTGATTAGCAAAAGTTACTTTCTTTAAGAATACAGAAATGCAATCCCATATTTTAACCTCATGTGACTAGTGAAACAAACCAATATGGCAAAGGAGAGATTATCCAAGGTCTCTGGAAAGAAGCACCAAGGAGTCATAAGGGGAGAGGTGCTGTTTCGCAAGATCACACTGGTGGGATATGGAGCACCCAAATCAGAACTTAGTTTATGAACCACAAACATTGGCAGTTATGCTTCCCCAGTATTCCACACCATATAAATTCTCATTGAAAGTGACAAAATAACAGGGGGGTGGGGGCATGTGTGGGGAGGGGTGTGGGATGGGAATGTGGGGATGAGGACAAATATGTATACCTTAATAAATAAAGAATTTTAAAAAAAGTAAGTGACAAAATAACAACAATAATAATAATAACAATAATAATAATATAGAGGTAAATATTGTTGTTAACATTTGATTCTCTTTATTTCTCATTGTGGTTTTCTTTCTACAACTAAAAGAAAAATCTATTTTTGCACTAAAATTTCAAAATACTTTTTGTTCATATTTGTATATCACTTAAAAAGTGTGAATCATGTTCATGGTGTATTTTCCAGAATCCCAAAAATATAAATAGCAACTCTTTTTCTGATTAAAAAATGATGCATGCTTAATATAAACAAATAAGAATAAAATCTCTTGCATAAAAAATGTCTAAATTCACTGGCACATCATCTAGTGGCCTCTTCTCAATATATGCCACCATGTTTGTGTATACAGTAGGTCCTCAGGTTACGTTGGAGATCCATTCCTATTGTGCGATGTAATGCTATTTTCGCTGTAAGTCGTAACCTACCTACATAAGCACCTATGTCACTCACATGGAGCACGTACACAGCAGTAAAAAGTGAAACAGTAAAAATAATTAAAAGATAGCAATTCCTGACCTTTCTTGTGGTAAACAAATAATAAAAAAACATAAAGCACATATGTACATATCTCGAAATGATGGAACTTTTTTTTTTCTAAATAAATGGGAGGTGGCAACATAACCACGAAATGCCATACATCGAGTCCGACGTAACCCAAGGACTGCCTGTATGCTTTCAATAATTTAATTTCATTTTCTCTACCCATAGAAATCTTACTCTTACTTTTCTTTCCTTCTTTTTTTCTTTCTTTCTCTCTTTCTCCCTTTCTTTCTTTCTTTCTTTCTCTCTCCCTCTCTCTCTCTCTCTCCCTCCCTCCCTCCCTCCCTGTCTTTCTTTCTTTCTTCCTTTCTTTCTTTCTTTCTTTCTTTCTTTCTTTCTTTCTTTCTTTCTTTCTTTCTTTCTTTCCTTCTTTCCTTCCTTCCTCCCTCCCTCCCTCCCTCCCTCCCTCCCTCCCTCCCTTCTTTCTTTCTTTCTTTCTTTCTTTCTTTCTTTCTTTCTTTCTTTCTTTCTTTCTTTCTTTCTTTCTTCTTTCTTTCATCTTTTCCTCTTCCTGTGTTCTCTTTGACCAATAGTACATGAACTGAACAATAGCTAATCTGTTAAACTACCTAAAATCTCACAAATTTTCAGCTTTTACAAATATCTGAATATTTATTTTCACCCAGTCTTTTAAAACCTCTATAATGTTTAAATACAAACTCAAATAATTATATATAGCAAATATTTATCTTGCCCAATCTATGACACATAAATTCATAGTTTTTAAATGATCATCAAGAAATAACATACCCAGGAGTTAAATCAACAATTGTTGGTTTAGGATGTCTTGGACCCTCCTTCCCTGCACAAACACACCAATTCAGTCACAATTCACCAACAAATTATATTTGTGATAAATCTAGTGATTAAATGAAATGTTTCTGCACATTGGACTCACCAAAGCAAGCAGACAGATTTAGGACACCACATTTCAGTCGGTTCCTCTGAAATACTAGCACTATATGATCAGGAAGAGACCACCTAGATCTCAGCTATTCCCATGGGAGGGAAGAGGACGGTTTATATGTTCAGCACCCCAACTTTTCCTTATGGGCTCCCTAGAGAACTGTCTTTGTCATTCCAGCCTTGGAGTTCTAATGGGTCTGCTTAACCACCTGCGCAAGATAGAGATCATAGTTTGCCCTGTTAGATGCCAAAGATCCTTCCCCCTGCTTAGCATAGAGTAAGTAGATAAAAACTCCTAGTTCTCAGCTTCAGGGAAGAACTTTATTCATGCATCCATCAGCCCATCAATTCCAGGTCTTCCCAATGAAATGGAATCTGACTTTGAATTCTTAAAGCTTTGATGGGTCCAGCACAGTTTATTCACCTGTGGGAGAAGAGCAATTTGGATTTGTAGAGGCCACAGATCCTCTCCCTGCTGAGCACCAAGTGAGGAAATAAAAACACAGCTGCCTGCCTCTCTTCAAGGAGAGAAATAGTTGCTAGAGAGCCCCAGAATATCTGGCCAGGCTGATGAGTGGAGGTCTTCTCCTATGTGAGACCAGTGCATTAAGACTGAGATAGGTGCCTGCTTTGTCTAATTCACAGACATCAATACAGATAGTCAAAGAAAATTAATAATCAGACAAAGGTTTCCAAACAAAGTAACAGGATAAACCTCCAGAACTAACCTTAATAAAATTGAAATACCTGATTTACAATGATTGACAGAGAATTCAATTTCACTGTCATAATGTTGCTCAACACTGTCAAAGGAACAATGCATGATTAAAGTGAGAATTTCAACAAAGTGATAGAAAGTATCAAAAAGTATCAATCAGAATTAATTGAACTAAAGAACACAATAATTGAACTAAAAAATTTAATAGAGGAATCAACAGGAGACTATTTCAAGCATAAGTAAGTGTCAGTGAATACTCAGATAATATTCCAGTGAATTGTGACTGGAAATAGAGGATCAAAAATAAATAAAAAGAATATAAATGAGAAAGCTGTGGGATTCTATCACACAGACTATTAATTATGAGAGTCCCAGGTGGAGAAGAGAGAAACGGTTTATTCAGAGAAATAATGGCTGGGAGCTTCCCACATTTAGGGAAATAGATTGACACCCTATTCAAGGAGATTAAAAGATCTCAAGTAAATGAAACTGAAGAAACCCACAGTAAGACACATTATAATCAAATTTTCAAAATCAAATAAATATTTTTGAAAGCAGCAAAAAAAATGACTTTTTACATACAAGGAAATCCCCATAAGATTATAAGTAAATTTTTTTCAGTAGAAACCTTGCAGACTATAAGGGAATGGGTTGATATATTAAGAGTGCTGAAAAGAAAAAGAAATGCCTACTAAGAATACTATACCTGGCAATAATACTTCTTTAAAAATTAAAGGGAGGTAAAGACTCCCTCCAAACAAAACCAGTGACTGAGGGAGTCCATCTCTACTTGTCCTGCCTCACAAGAAATGCTGGAGAGATACTCAAGTTGAAGCAAAAGGACCTTAAACAGGAACCCAATAGCATAATAAAGTATAAAACTTGTAGGGAAAGATAAATATATAGACAAATAGATAATGCTATATTATTGTAATGTTTTTGGATAAAATTTAAATTCTAATATTAAGGCTATAGGACAAAGTATTAAGTAAGTATAATTTTAAAATATGTTAAATGACACATAAATAGATTCAAATTGTGATAGCAATAACATAAAGTGTGGGGTAAGTTAAAGTGAAGGATTTAGTATGTGATTGAAGTTAAGTTGCTATCAGCTTAAAATAAATTCTTAAAAAATAAACTGATAGGATTACCAAGAATACACAATGGAAAAAGGATAGTCTCTTCAACAAATGGTAGTGGGGAAACTGGATACCATATGACAAAGAATAAAGTGGACCTTTATCTTACACCATACACACAAAAATTAACTCAAAATTGATTACATACTTAAACATAAGACCTGAAACTATTAAAATCCTAGAAGAAAACAGAAAGGGAGAGCTTAATGATATTGATCTTGGAAATGACTTCACTGACTTGACACCAAAAGCATAGGCAACAAAACAAAACAAAACAAAAAAACCCAAACAAACAAAGAACCAAAAAATCAAAAACAAACAAACAAAAAACACAAGTGGGACTACATCAAATTACAAAGTTTCTGTACTGCCCTGGCTGGTATGGCTCAGTTGGTTGGAGCACCATCCCAAACACCAATGTTTCTCTCTCTCTCTCTCCCTCTCTCTAATAGCAATAAAATAAAATAAAATAAAATTTAAAAAGCTTCTGCACCACAAAGGAAGCAATACGCAGAGGGGAAGCGCAAACTGTGCAATGGGATATAATATATGCAAATCATATATCTGATATGAGGTTAATCTTGAACATGTAAAAAGGACATCTTATAATTCAATAGAAAACTAATAATCAAAGCCTAATAACTCACTTTAAAAATGGCTTAAGTAATTGTCTCCAAGGAAGACATAAATGACTATAGTTACTTGAAAAAGATGTTCAACTTTATTAATCACCAGTGAAATATAAATCAAAACCCCACAATGACATATCACTTCACAACTGTCACATTGACTATCATTTAAAAAATAAGATACAAAATATTGGCGAGGATGTGAAGAAATTGGAACCCTTCCACATTGTTGGTGGGTATGAAAAATGGTTCAGCCATTATGGAAGACACTATGAGGTTTCTCAAGAAATTAATTATAGAAATACCTTATGATCCAGTAATCTTATTCTGGGTATTTATCCACAATAATTGAATCAGTCTCTTGAAGAGATATTAGCACTTCCATGTTCACTGCAGCACTATTCACAATAGCCGAGATGTGGAAACAACCTAAGCATCCATCAACATATGGATGAATAGAACAAATGTGGTAAATTTATGCAATGAAATGTTATTTTGCTTTTAAAAAATGAAATCTGACATATGCTACGACATGGGGATATTATGATAAGTGAATAAAGGAAGTCACAGGAAAACAATTACTGCATGATTTCACTTACATAAGATATTTGAAATAGTCAAATGCATAGAACTACTAGTAAGGGTGGAATAGTGGTTTCCAGTGTTTGGGAGGAGGAGAAAATGGCAAGTTACTTATTTAACAGGCATAGAGTTTCATTTAAGTAAGATAAATAAATTCTAGATATCTGCAATATAGCATTATACTTACAGTCAACAATAATATATTATAGACTTAAACATTTGTTAAGAGGATAGAGCTCATGTTAAGTGTTCTTACCACAATAAAATAAATAGTTTTTACAAGTAATAAAATGTCAAAATTATGAGTTTTAAATCCCTATGTTAATGAAAATGATTTATTTTTCACAATTGCTCTTAGGTTGATCTAAAATTGTTAATCAAAAATTGCTTTTCAGTTATCCAACTGATAGTCATGCTTATTGAAACTGGGAAGGTACATTCTGATAACCACTTACCCAGGTGATTGACTAATACAGACCTCAAGGAAAAGAAATCCTAGTATAGAGTTATCTCTCAATAAGTGCGCATTTCTTAAAATGACCTCCATGAACACCAACACCCATAGACTGAAATTTATTCTTTTTACTTTTATCCCAAAGCCACATTACCAAAATTTGAAGCTATTACTTTAGAGCGTCTTGTACTATGTAGCCTGTGTAAATTTAAAGGTGTTCCGAAAGTGTTAACTAAAATTTTATTGGTACTTCATCTCATGATAAAATTGCGCACCATGTAATGAACCTAAAACAGTAATATTATAGTGCAAAAAATTAAAATTTAAAAGCCATCAAGACTACATTATAAAATTTTCAAAAGCCTCCTAACATTTAAATCAAAAAAGGAGGGGATAGTAGAAGAATATCATGTAAGGAAAAATATCCTGTAAATAAATTACATCTAGAAAATTAATACTTTAGAAAATTAATTGTAAGGCTAAAAGCAAGACACCCATAAAAAACACACAAGGTGTCTAAACAAGCCAGAGGAAAATCATTTGGGCAAAAAATGAAATAGGATCCCAAGTCAAATTTATAGAAAATATTCCTTTATTAACTTTTGGTCGAGAATATGTTTGTATATTTTCAGAAAACAACTCCGAGACCATGTGGATTCCAGCAACAGAGAGGAATCGACAGGATTACTCCAGCCATCAAGACAGAAGAGAAGCAGTCCAGAGATGGAAGACGCTGATGTGGCCTTCCCATACTACCAGTTAGCAGCTGTGCATCACTGCAGGTTGCCCAAGACCAAACCAGAGAGAGTCGGACCTGCATTACCACCATTTGTCCACCATCCAGAACTGTAATGTCAGTGCTGACATGTGCACATAAGGAACAATTTGACATTGAAATTGGGTCTCAAAAGAACTGTTGGCCCAGAAAGAAACTCACTACAGACTGATTCATTTGCCTGTCACCATAACCATTATTGCTCGTTTTCGGTTCTTATAAGTGTATTTCTAATAGCACATGATCTCACTCATCTAGGGGAAATAATGAACAACATAGACTGATGAACAAGAACAGACCCAGAAACAAGGAGGCATGGATCAGACTGTTGGGCCTCAGAGGGAGGGTAGGAGAGGGTGGGGGTAAAAGGGAGACATCAACCAAAGGACTTGTGTGCATGCATACGAGCCTAACCAGTGGTTAAGGACAACAGGGGGGTGGGGGCATGTGTGGGGAGGGGTGTGGGATGGGAATGGGGGGATAAGGACAAATATGTGATACCTTAATCAATAAAGAAATTTAAAAAAAATAAAGGCAATGGACTATTTCCTAAGCACTATGAGTAAGGAAACTTTATTATACTATAGGAGCAGTTTGTAATGGCCCTATGTAATATAAATATTTTGCTTTTATGGTACCTTACTGACACTGGATTGCTTTTATAATTGCCTTGTGTAATTAAAAGGAACTATTGATAGTTATTTTAGTATTTAATGTATAGAACTATTTAAAGATAATTTACATTATCACTAAAATTATTTTTTTTCTGATGTTATACCCATTTTGTCAGGGGAAAATTTAATATATCATGTTGAAATTACTACATACATTTTGTAAATTATAAAAATTAATTTAACCCTCTTTGGATCTTCCAAATTTTATTCTAAGTCCACCAACAAAATCCAATTGAAAGATAGAAAGCTAAACAGACTCTCCTTGCACAGGTGCGAGGCTATTTTAGGACACAGGGATAGGTCATTGAGTAAATATCTTGTATATAAGCTATTTACTACTCTCCTCATGAAGACCTAACAGTCTCTCTGAAATTACAAGGGGAATCGGACCCAGGTTCTCCAATTAAAAACAAAACAAAACAAAACAAAACAAAAACTCACTCTCTCAAATCTACACATAAAAGGCACATAATCACAGTCATAGTGATGGTAGCTCCCCACTAGGCCTGTCATAGATGCATGTGTGCCATTTTCTCGGCCCATGAATATCCTTGCTAATTGTGTCTACATTTGACCATTTTACAGCATATTCCAGTTGTCATAGAAACCAGAATATCAGCATAACAATCACTTTTGCATCAGCTTTCCAAAGAAACTGCAAAGTACAAATTCATCTTCAGAATCAATGCAAAAAAATAACAAATGAATGAAATATTACAAGAGATTCAGTAATACCCCAAACATTTACCATTGGAATAAAATAAAAGGATTTTGAGACAATGAGTTAATGTGGAAGACAAGAATGGCTAATTATCCTACGTTTTCTGTCAGACACACCAAATATGGTTTCAGTGTCTGTTTAAGGCCATTTAGAACCTGAAATAACAGCTCATTGTATTGAAAGGGATTTCAAAATTCATATGGCCTCAAACCTAGTGCAAACACTTAATAGCTTAAATGACCTGGTTTAAAAGAACACCACATTTTTTCTACTGCACCATACATGTATCATCAAAATCATAGCTTTGCACCATAGTTCAGTGGTTCACTTATACTCTCAATAATAAAACTATATAAATGGATGAATAGATGAGGCAGAACAGGAAATATTAGAATCTGGACATTGAGATGACTCTATTGAGGAAGCAGAGCCAGAGTAATATGTGAGAACTAGATTTTCCCTCCACCAAGATCCTTGTTGATAATGCAGATACTTTATTACAACAGTCCCAGGAGTGTATTTCGGCCCTCCAAGAATTTATGGAACAACATGAAGAGAAAAATAATTTAGTGAATATTAACCTTTCAGGTCAGGATTGGGGAATCCAGTCACCAAGGAGCTGCTTGGGCTAGGACACTGGTAAAATTTTGGACAAATGTTTATGAAAATAATAGTATGAAGAAAATAATTCCAGAATAGATAAACTGCTTCCTAGTTTCAGGACAAAATGACATAGACTAACTTTCCTTTCTCCTCCTCTCTAAATATCATGGGAATGATTCAACAGACTGTTATAAAATGACTTAAATGTGGAAGGAAGAAGTTGACAGGCCAGGGAACTGAAGGCTTCAGGAAAGACACCACTGCAAGTCTTTTGGCTTTTCTTGGTATCTCATATAATCCTTACTGGGCACAAAGAGGAACCGTAGCCTAGAAACTCCCACAGGCTTAGAAGAAGAACAAAAGCAAACAAGAAGAAGCTACTCTTTTTGTTCAGAGGAGTTGAAAAATGTCAGCCTAGCAGGGAGATTACCTCACCCAACAACAGAAGAAGTATAGTCATCAGGACCCACTCAGGGACCTGTTCCACACTGCATGCATGGAGCAGTGGTGGGTCATTCCACCACAGTATCAGCAACCAATGCCCAGTGTTTCATGAACTCCCAACTAGTGGCATTGGGCACATAGGTGACACCTGCAGAGATTGAAAATAAGCACCTTCTAGGTATCTGAATTATGCATGTGATTCTTTCAGCCTCTATTGATATTTCTCTGTTGTGCACCAGGACAGCTTTGGCCACTGTCATGAGCTTATTCATTGCATTGTTTTCATAATAAACAAAAAAACTGGAAACAAAGTGCCATTACAGGGGATATAATAAGTAATATAAGGTCTAGATCAAAATAGAAAATTATGCATCCAACAAAAGGATATGAATCTAAATATATTAACATAGAAAGGAAAAAAAATAATCAGGTATAAATATCATACTACAGTCCTATCCTATGTGGCCCAGTTGGTTGGAGCCCTGTCCTGTACGTCAAAAGGTGGTGGGTTTCATTCCTAGTCTGGGCACATACCCAGGTTATGTTTTTGATCCAGGCCTGGGCACATGCAGGAAGCACCCAATTGATGTTTCTCTCTCATCTCTCTCTCTCTCTCTCTCTCTCTCTCTCTCTCTCTCTCTCTCTCTCAAAAAAAATCAATAAAATTTAAAATCATATTACACACCAAAGAGAAAAAATGATATAATTAATGTAAAAATCCCATAAAAAGGGGAAATGATACTCTATATTTTTCTCTTAGGATATAAAGACATAGCCATATCTATAGGAAAAGATTGTAAATGATATATAAAAAACTGATAAAATAGATTTGATCTGAAAGATTTGGAGGAATAAGGTGATTGTAGCTAATTCTAGTATTAGACTAATATTGTAATATTTAACTAGTAGTATTCATTTTTCTGTTTTACTTATGCATTTAAGTATTACTTTCTGAAAATGAAGAGAAATAAAACATGTCAAGAATATATTTAGAGCCTTAGGAGGGTGGTTCAGTTGGTTGGAGCATCATCCCATACACCAAAAGATTGTAGGTTCGATTTCCAGTCAGGTCACATACCTAGGTTATGATATTTATGGGAGGCAATCAATTGATGTATCTCTCTCACATCAATGTTTCTAAATTTCTCTCTCTCCCTTCCTCTCTCTCAAATCAATAAAAAAGATATAATTGAGTGAGGGTTATAAAAAAGAATATATTCAGAGAATTGAACAATAGTCCAATAGTAATACTATATAAAAATAATTCAAGGGGACTAGCTGTGAAAAATACATAGATGACATTTTATATTGATCAAAAAACTATATTCATTAAGAAATTGTATATAGCTAAGAACATAGGCTAATTAACCCTTTGCACTCGCTTGCTTTTTTCTCTATTCCTTTATTCTACTTGGGATTTAATTTTTAAAATACCCCAGATTTTACAATGCGCGGCAGTAGGATAAAAAACTGGAGTTTCTTTTCATACAAACTTATTTATTTGGATTTTTTTATATTTCAAATTATTGATACATTCAAAGAGTATAAAAAGAGCTGCTACCGATGCTAACCGTGTCGAGTCACACTCAACATCCGAATGCAAAAGGTTAAAAGGGACATGGGCTAATTAAAAAGGGACAGAATTAGAGATAGTGACAAATTCAACAATAAATAAAATGTACTAAAATGTAGGAACTGAGATTTAAAAGAGATTAGAGAGGGTGAAAAGAGACAAAAGTAACCAGATGATAGGTAAAAATAACTTTGACTAATAAAGGTATAGAGGCAACAAAATTAATATGTAGTAAACAACATGAGAAATTTATAGGGCACAGTGCAAAGAAGAGCTGAGATTTAAGATAAAGAAATATTTGAAGATAGATCAGAATTTCTCCAAAAATGATGAGAAAAATCAAGTCGCAGATTCATGAGGTGATCCTGAAAAGCATAGGCTAAGAGGAAACCTGAAAAGCCACCACAGAAAAAAGATGTGTAATATTAGTCAGGGTCCAAACAGAAACAGTTGTATATCAGTCAGGTGCAGTCAGGGAAACAGAAACCATACAGGTTAGTAAGAGTGGGGGTTTAACAAAGGGATTTGGTTATGTACGATTGGGACATCTACACAGACATAAAGGGAAGACTGAAAAGTATACAGAGATAGAAAGAATAGGGAGGAACTTCTATCCCCAGAGCTGGGCAGGCCAAGTATTCGGAATAGCTGGGTGTTTTGAAAACCTAGAAGAGTGGAGGATGGTTCCCTAAGAGTTAGGACTCAGAACTCTGGGCTAAGGGGACTGCCGAACTAGTGTTGGGCTCAAAGCAGGAAATCCACAAAACAGGTAATTCTCTGTAAAGAGGGAGCTTCCTGGCTGGTGCTAAGCCTCAGAATCTCAAAGGAGTAGCCCACTCTACACATTAGTTGGAAACCAGACCTCTGAGGAAAGAGGAATCCAAAAGGACTTCTGCTACAGGGCTTTCTGAATACACAATCATAAGCGCCTTGGAGTCAGAGGGAAAACAGCAAAATGGATACTGCTGAAGGATCTTTGATGTGATGACACTACAAAGAAGGGGAAACAGAGAAGGAAATTTTAGTTTCTCTTCCTTCATTCCTCCTGTTTTAACTATTTCTCCTTACCTCCTTTTTTAGCCATTTTACCTTGGGTGACATATTGTGAGGCCAGAAAAGATCAAGAGAGAGAAGTAAAAAAGAGTTTTACAGTGTCGTTTTTTAGAAAGCTTTTAAAAAATATATTTTTTATTGATTTCAGAGAGAAAGGAAGAGGAGAGAGAAACATCAGTGATGAGAGGAAATCATTGATTGGCGATTTCTTGCAACACCCCACACTAGGGATCAGCCCACAAACCAGGCATATGCCCTGACCAGGAATCAAACTGTGACCTCCTGGTTCATAAGTCTACACTCAACCACTGAGCCATGCTGGCCAGGCAGTGTTGTTTTTTTTAAACACAGTTCCCTGGTGAGAAAGTAGCATGTCATGCAAGGCCACTCAGGAGAAGCATGGGGTCAGTCACAAGGCAGAGGGAGAAGGGAGACTGTGGACAAGAGACTTCACTACCCATTGATGTCAATGGGGTGTTAAATCCCCTATTATGATAGTACAAGGGGCCCGGTGCACGAAATTCGTGCACTGGATGGGGGGGGTCTCCTCAGCCCAGCCTGCCCCCTCTCACATACTGGGATCCCTCAGGGAATGTCCTACTGATGGCTTAGGCCCGCTCCTTTCTGGCCTCCCTTTGTGAGAGACAACCGGGCTGGTCAGGGGAATGCACCAGCCCCATCACCCCGCTGCTGGAGCTACTGCCAGTCATCACAGCCACCAAGGTGTTTTCATCAACACGGACTCCAGTCCCTTCACCAAGAAAAAATGACAACTTTCTTTAGGCATTTTCAAGATGTGTCTTTCATAGAATATGACATTTTTTCCTTTCTTTTTTTTTATCCTCACCTGAGTATATGTTTTCATTGACTTTTAGAGAATGTGAAAGAGAAAGGGAAAGACAGAGAGAAACATCAAAGTGAGAGGAATACTTAGATTGGTTGCCTCCTGCATGAGCCCTGACCTGGGCCCCAGCCAGGGAGGAGCCTGCAACTTAGGTACATGCCCTTGATCAGAATCTAACCTGGACTCTGCTGTTGGCAAACCTAGGCATTATCCACTGAGCCAAACTGTGTAGGGCAGGTTATAACATTTCTTAGCCCTCCAGCAGCAGACCTTCGTTTTTTTCCCCAGGAGTGTGGTGGAAAAGCCCTAGATCACCTTTTTGGATTCTTATACCCAAGTTACTAAGAATATTACCAGTGGCATACAGGGAGCTTAGCCAATGAGCGGTCAGAAAAGGTATTTCCTCTGTAGTTCACACCTATCTCCTGTGATCTCCAGCTCCGCCCCTGCCAAGGCCTAAAGCCGCCAGCCCTTGGCAGGGGACCCCCAGCTAGCTCGATCGCCCTGCTCTACCCCCAGCCAAGGCCGCAAGCCTCTGTTTGAGGCTCAGGCCATTGGCAGGGACCCCCAGCTGGTGCAATCGCCCAGCTTCACCCACAGCCAAGGCCGAAAGCCTCTGGCAGAGGCTTGGGCTCTGGGCAGGGACCCCCAGCTGGCTCCGATCGCCTGCAGGGGACCCCAGCTTGCTCTGATCACTAGGCTCCGCCCCAGCGGCCAAGGCTGCAAGCCTCTGGCTGAGGTTTGGACTCTGGGCAGGGACCCCAGCTTGCTCTGATCGCTGGGCTCCACCCCCAGCCAAGGCTGCAAGCCTCTGGCTGAGGCTTGGGCCCTGGGCAGGGACCCCTAGCTGGCTCCAATCGCCTGCAGGGACCCCCAGCTGGCTCAATCACCCGGCTTCACCCCCAGCTAAGGCTGCAAGCCTCTGGCTGAGGCTTGGGCCCTTGGCAGGGACCCCATGCTGGCTCCCATCGCCGCAGGGGACCCCAGCTGGCTCTGCTCCCCCGGCTCCACCTGAAGCCAAGGCCTAAAGCCTCTGTTTGAGGCTGGGGCCCTGGGCAGGGACCCCAGCTGGCTCCGATCGCCAGGCTCCACCCCAACAGCCAAGGCTACAAGCCTCTGGTAGAGGCTTGGGCTCTAGGCAGGACTCCCAGCTGGCTCCATTCACCGCAGGGGACCCCAGCTGGTTCCAATGGCCCAGCTCTGCCCCCAGCCAATGCCCCAAGCCTCTGTTTGAGGCTCGGGCACTGGGCAGGGACCCCCAGCTGGCTCCAATTGCCTGCAGGGGACCCCAGCTGGCTCTGATTGCCTGTAGGGGACCACAGTTGGCTCTGATCTTCGCCTCCAATCACCCAGTTCCAACCATGGCCACTCTCTGAGGCTGCAGCCATCTGGGTTGGGTGTATTTGCATATTCACTTTCTGATTGGCTGGTGGGCGTGGCTTGTGAGTGTAGCGGAGTGATGATTTGCATATTACTGTTTTATTAGATAGGATTACTGTCAATCTCTCCCTTTGTTTCCATCAATATTTGCTTTACATATTTAAGTGCGCCTATGCTGTGTGCCTAACTGTTTACAAGGGTTATATCCTCTTTTTGGATTGTTCCTTTTATCATTATGTAGTGTCTTTCTTTGTCTCTTAAAGAATACTTTGTCAGATATAAGTGTTGCTACACCAGCATTTTTCCCTTCCATTTCCATAAAATATCTTTCTCTATATCTTTTAGTCTGTGAGTATCTTTCATTCTGAGGTGGGCCTCTTGTAGACAGCATATATATGGGTTGTGTTTTCTTATCCATTTAGCTACCCTAAGTCTTTTGATTGGAGCATTTAAGCCACTTACATTTAAAGTGAGTATTGATAGGTACATATTTATTGCCACTTTATTTTTTTTAACTATATCCCTTTGCTGCTGCTTCTTATTTTTCTCCATCTCCTCCTCCTCCTCCTCCTCCTCTTCCTCCTCATCTTTTTCCTTCTTCTTCTTCTGGTACCCCTATGAGGAGGACTTTGCTACACTTCCTGTTTTCCTGACAATCCCTTAACTATCCTCATTTTTTTTTGGTCCTCACCTGAGGATATGTTTGTCATTGATTTTTGTTTTTTTAGAGAAAGACAAAGGGAGAGACAGACAGAGAGAGAGAAACATTGTTGTGACAGAGAAACATTGATCTGTTGCCTCCCATACATGTCCTGACCAAGGATTGAACCTGCAACCTAGGCATGTGTCCTGACCAGGAATCAAACCAGAAATCTTTTGGTGTTACAGGTAGCACTTTGACCCACTGAGCCACCTGGCCAGGGCTATCCTCATTTTTTAAAAAAAATTACCTTTATTGTTGAAAGTATTATTGATGTCCCATTCTCCCCCATTGACCCTTTCCACCCTGCACCCATCCCCCCATGCCAGGCCTTCACCACACTATTGTCTGTGTCCATGGATTATGAATATATGCATATAAATTCTTTTGTTAATCTCTTCCCACCCACCCATCCACCCCCGCCTTTCCTCTGAGATTCATCAGTCTGTTCCATGCCTTTATGTCTCTGGATCTATTTTGTGTATCAGTTTATAAAAAAGGATATTTTATCCTTTGAGACAGCATGGAGATACCTGGAGAGTATTATGCTAAGCAAAATAAGCTACCATAGAAAGACAAGTACCACATGATCTCACTCATATGTGGAATCTAATGAATAAAAATATCCTCATTTTAAAAAAAATATATTTTTTTTCTTTTTGTTGCTCTGATTAGGGTTATTCTGCTACCTTGTCTTCCAAACTGCTGATTTGATCATCTGCTTTATCCAACCTATTATTTATTCCTTCTGGTATATTTTTCATTTCAGATATTATATTATTCATTTCTGATTGTTACTTTTTCATGGTTTCTATGTCCTTTATCATGCTGCTGAAATTCTTGCTAAGTTCCTTGAAGTTCTCGCTAAGTTCCTTGTCCATCCTTAAAATCATTTTTTTAAATTTAATATTTGGTAACTTGCTTGCCTTTATTTCATTTACCTCTTTTTCTTGATATACAGTATATCCTGTTCTTTCATTTGGGGCATGTTTCTTTGTCCCCATTTTGACTGCCTTTTGTGTTTGTTTCTATATGTTAGGTAGATTTGCTATGTCTCCCAGTCTTCGTAGACTGTCCTTATGTAGTAGGTGTTCTGTGGGACCCAGTAGTGCAGTCTCCTTGGACACCTGAGCTCAGTGTTCCAGGAATGTCCCTCGTGTGGGTCATATGAACCCTCCTGTTATACTTGAGCCTTGATTGCTATTGGCCTGTTGGTGCCTGGGATCAACCCTCAGGCTGGCTGACTCTGAGGATTGACCCTGATCACAGTGTAGGAGCTGCTGTGCAGGTGCTGACCACATGAAGCAGAATTCCCCTCAGCAGATTCTGGTGCCTGCCAAGATCTCCCTTTGGATATGCTACTTGTGGAGTTAATTGGCTCCTGCTCTGGTGCTGGCCACTGGGTGTGTCTGTTCTGGGGCTTTTTGGAAGGGACTATCACTCATGTCAATGTCAAACACTGCTTGTGACTGGTCCTGGGCAACCAGTTGGGAGCAACAAGCTATCCACAGTTTCTGGCTGCCTTTGCTGGGATTTTGTTTGCATGGAAGGACCAAGAACCACAGCAAGGTTGGCTTCCACCAGTACTGAGCCTGAAGCCAGGTCAGCACAAGGCACAATGAATCCAGAGATCTGCCTCTCCCTGGCTCCACCTGCTAAATTCCCGTTAGGCTCAGTCACTGAAAGAGCCTCTGGAGGTACTTGAGTTCTATGAAGTAGGTTCTCAGTGAATACACAGGTTGGGGCATGTTAAATTTTGTTCATCAGATTGATACAGGTTAAAACATGGTACTAGTGTTGGGTCTGAGGCAAAAGTTTCAGGGTATACGAAGTCTAGCTGCCCTCCTCCAGTTCCCGCAGACCTTTTGTTGAGGCCCAGAGTCTCAGGGAGTCATCAGGGTGAGGCTAACAGTTTATCACACCCAAACACACCAAATTTGGCCATGTGAAGGGAAGGCTTTGAATTAGTTGGTGTGCAAGGGAAAAATGGCCCCCATCCTAGAGCCACAAAATTTAATTTATCCCAGATTCTGCCAGGAGACCAAGCTTAGCAGTCTTGTGGGGGGAATGGTTCCTGCCTTGAAGCCACACAACTCAGCTTGTCTCAAATTCTGCCCAGACCTCTTCAGCAGAGTGGGGCCATCAAGTTTTGGGAGTGTGGGGACACCAGGAGAACCAAAGTTTGGGCTAACAAATCTCCCATGAGGGGAGGGGTCAGTTAGGTTCACAGGAAAGTGGGGGGAATGACCCATGCTCCAAAGCCACAAAACTCAATCACTAAAAACCTCTGAGTCTGCCAGGTTCTCTATACCTGAACCTAGGCAGCTGACTCCTCAGCAGGGCATGAGCTCCCCAGGGTGGGGTAACAGGGAGTCCAGATATTTGGGCTATTACATTCCTCCAGGCTGATGCTGTAAGAAGGGAAATATTACACCCAAGAAAGATGGCCTTTATGTTGTGGGAGAGAGACTGTGTACAAAGATCCTGGCTGTCCCTCAGCTCTCTCCCCAAAGTCACAAATCCAAGTCTCTCCTTACATGACTTTAGTCCACTTTGTCCCCCATCAGCCGGAGACTAGGGTGAGTGTCTGTGAAGGATACTTTGTGTATTGGCCCTTTAAGAGTACACCTGTGTCTGTAGCAGACTCTTGTCTTTTTCCTGGCAGAGAAAATCCCCTCTGATTTTTACAACCCAGGTGTTATGTGGGCACCTCTTTTCAGCTCTGGTACTCTGGGCTGGGGAGTCCAGTGTAAGATTCCTCTTTCCTCAGGGGGAAACTTTGCAGTTGAAATATACCTCCAGAATCTCAACCACTGTCCATGGGAGTGGGGTCAGCCCTTTTCACATCACCTTTCCTACCAGTCTCAATTTGTCTCTTTGTGTAAATTATTATAAATTAAAAGACTTCTGCTCAGCTAGTCTTCAATTAGTTATTCGGGTTGATTTTTTTATATTTTAGTTGTAATTCCAGTTTGGTCCTGGGATGATGTGAGTCTACCTTTCACCTACACATCCACATCTTAGGTTCTCCTGGAGTTATTATTATTATTTTAATAAATATCTGAAATATGGGTCAAGGATCACTTTTTTTTTCACATGTGAAAAATCCAATTATTCCATCATCTTTTGTTAAAAAGATGTTCTTTTATCCTTCGAATTGCTTTGTTGAAAATCAATTGTCAATATGTGCATGCTTCTATTTCTGGTCTCATCCTTCTGTTACATTGCTCTACATGCCTATTCTTTTGCCTTTTGATCCTATTGTTCTACTTGTCTATACTCTTGTCTTTATTACTGCAGCCTTATACAGTAGTGCAATCATGTATACTTAGTCCCCCAAGTGTGTTCATTAAAAAAACTATGTTGGCTAATCTAAGTCCTTTGTTTATCATATACATTTTAGAATCAGCATTATAATTTTTAGGGAAGTAAGAAATTCTGTTGATATTTCGATTAATGTTGCATTGAATCAATAGATCAGTTTGGGGACAATTGACATCTTAATTTGAAGGCTTACAATCTGTGAACACTATATAACGCTCTTTTTATTTAATTATTTGACTTGTCTCAGCAATGTTTTATAGTTTTCAGCATAGAAGTCTTGCAAATATTTTGTTAGATTTATATTTGCGTATTTTATTTTCTGGTATACTTACTTAGAAGAGTACTCTTTGCTTAGTTGAATTTTCAATTTTTCATTGCTTATATCTGGAAAGATGATTGATTTTATGTATTATTTTACCCTGAAACCTTGAAAATACAATTATTAGATCGAGTATCTTTTTAGTACGTTTGAGAGATTTTCTATGTAGGAAATAATGACATCTAAAAATAATAAAAAAAACATTTTAATTCTTCTTTTCAAATCTATATGTCTTTTATCTCTTTTCCTGGCTTTATTGTAATACCAATGAACATCAGTATGATGTTAAGTATGAGTGGGGAGCATACTTCTTTATCTAACTCTCAACCTTAGGAGAAAAACATTTAGTCGTTCATTACTAAATATGATACTGAGCATAATTTTTTATCAGTACCTTATACCAGTTTTAGGAAGTTTTTTAAATTACAAGTTGTTGGATTATGTTATCACAATTGGATGGTGAATGTTGTCAAATGCTTCTTTTGCACTGATTGAAAATGTACTTTTTTCTTTTGTGTATTGATATGGTAAAATGCATTAATTGATTTTTGGATGTTTAAACAACTTTATGTTCCTGGGTAATTCCAAGTTATTGATAATTATTATACATTTTATATATTGTTGGAGTCAGTTTGCTTATATTTTGTTAAGCATGTTTGCATCTATATTGTTGGTTTGTAGTTTTTATTTTTTGTAATGTTTTTCTGATTATGCCTTCAGTAAAATTCTGTCCTAATAAATTGAATGAGAAGTGATCCATCATTTTCTATTGTATAGAATAATTTGTCCAGAATGAGAAATATTTATACCTTGCATATTTTGTAGAATTTCCCAGTGAAGACCTCTGGATCTGGAATTTTCCTTATTACTACAATTTTACTTATGAATATAATTTCTTCAATAGATATAGTACTGTTAAGGCTATAGATTCCTTTTTTCAAAAATTTATTTTTATTATTGAGGGTATCCCAGATGTCTCCCATTTTCTGACCACTGTTAGTTTCTCTTTTCCATGCAGCTACTTTATATAATTGAAATTGTTTATTTTATTGGTATAAACAATGTTCATAATATTCTCTTATATATTTACTAGAGGTCCAATGCATGAAATTCATGCATGGGTAGGGTCCCTAGGCCTGTCCAGTGATCAGGGCCAATCTGTGGGGTGACTGGCGGGGCAATTAGGGGGGCCCCCGCTGGCACCCACCTTGGCTGGCTTAGGGCCTGTGGGCTGGGGGCAGCTCCTGTGTTGAGTGTCTGCCCCCTGGTGGTCAGTGCGCATCATAGTGACCAGTCATTCCACCAGTCCTTCAGCTGTTTGGTCGATTTGCATATTAGGTTTTTATTATATAGGATGTTTTCTGTACCTGTTTTGATGTTCCATCTTTAATTTCTGGTAATTGGTAATTTATTTCTTCTCTCCCTCCCTCTTTTTATTTTTCTTGGTCAGAATATATCAATTTTCTTGGTCAGAATATATCAATCAGTGTATCAATTTCCTTGACCTTTTAAAAGAATCAGCTGTGTTTTGATTCATCTTTATTGATTTCTTGCTTTCAAGTTCATTGACTTCTACTCTCATTTTTATTACTTAATTTTCCTGCTTTCTGTGGGTATAACTATCTTTCTTCTTGCCTACTAGTATTCCAAACATTTCATGCTATTGATTTCCCTCTAAGTATTGGTTTAGAAGCATCATAAATATTTGGTTATGTTGTGTTTTGTTTTTTATTCCACTGATAAGGACACATATGTAATACCTTAATCAATAAAGAAAAAATAAAATAAATATTTTCTAATTTCCTTATGGTTTTCCTTTTGACATTTGCGTTATTTATTAATGCTCTTAAATTTTAAAATGGGAATTAATTTTTTTCTATAATTTATTTCTAGTTTAATTCCATTATGATCAGAGAAGATGCTTTATATAATTTCAACATTTTAATCTTCTTGAGATTTGTTGTTATTCCCCCCTTGAGGATATATCTTTGCATTGATTTTTTAGATAGAGTAGAATGGAGGGGAAGAGACAAAGACAGAGAAACATCGATGTGAGAGAGACACATTGATTGGTTGCCTCCCACATGTGCCCCAATCAGGGCAGGGGATCAAGCCTGCCTGCAACCAAGGTAAATGCCCTTGACTGAAATTGAACCTGGGGCCCTTCAGTCTACGGCCAATGCTCTATCCACTGAGCCAAACCAGCTAAGGCCTTCTTGAGATTTTTAGTGGTCCAAAATATAGTCTACCTTGGTAAATGAGACATGTGCCCTTGAAAAGAATGTTTATTACATTAGTTTTTGTGTAGAGCACTCAATAAATACTAATTTGGCCAGATAGTTGATAGTCTGTCTAAATAATATTCAAACTTATTTACTCTATAAATTTTTGAGAGAGTGGTGTTAAAAACTTCATCTATAAATGTATATTTTTCTATTTCTCCTTTATTTTCTATCATTTTGCTTCAGTTATTTTGAAGCTCAGTTTTTAGGCATATAGCCATTTAGGATATTTTCTTCTTCATTCATTGACTTCTTTATCATTGTTATGCCCATCTTTATCCCTTTACTATTCCTTATTTTGAAAATTAATTTTCCTGAGATTAATATATCTACTTCACCATTCTTTTGATTATTGTTTACATGGTATGTCATTTTCTATCATTTCATTTTATTAAATGGTTGTAACATGGGTATAATTGGCATAAAATAGACTACATTTACTTAAATTATACAATATAGTTTTTGACATATGTGTATGCTCATGAATCTATAACCACTCTCAAGATAGTAAAATTTCAGTTGTTCCTAGAAGCTTTATTACTTCCCTTGTATTCCCTTCTTATGTTCACTCTCTGCAATCCCCCTCCTAATCCAAGGGCACTCACAGGCTTTGCATTTCCTATGTTTTAATCTATATATATAAAAAGCCAGCGACTGGAATGCTGTAAAGACTGAAATGACCAGTCACTATGATGCTCACTGTGGCCAGCGAACCGGCCTGATCGGGGGGCAGGGCCGGCAGCCAACCTCCCGTGACCCATCCCCCTGACCAGCCCTGCCCCTGTCAGCCTCTCCCATCTGGCCAACCCCCCCATGGCCCTTCCCCATGGCTGGCCCTGCCCCTGATTGGCCCCTCACTGGCAGGGCTGGATGACCAACCTCCTGCAGCCTCTCCTCTCACCCAGCCCTGTCCCCGATGAGCTCCACCACCCTGACCGGCCCACAGGCCCTCCCCCAGGCCAGCCCCCTCCCTACCCCAATCAGGGGCAAGGCCAGACAGCCAACTGCTTTTGGCCCCTCCCCCTAGCTGGCCCCACCCTCAATGGGCTCCCACCACCCCTATCAGCCTGTGGCCCCTCCCCCCAACCAGCTCCATCCCCAATTGGCTCCCTCCACAGCAATCAGGGGTGGGGCTGACCGCCCAACCTCCCATGGCCCCTCCCCCGGCTGCTGACCCCTGATTGGCCCCTCCACCCTATTTGAGGGGGGGGCAGCCGGCCCACTGCCCACAGCCCCTCCCCATGGCTGGCCCCACCCCAGATCAGCCCAACCCTGATTGGCCCTGATCAGGATGGGCTGGCCCACCAACCTCCCACCATCTCCTCCGCTTGACAGATCTGGCTCCTATTCACCCCAATTGGGGCTGGGCTATCCAGACACCACCTGTGCATGAATTTGTGCACTGGGCCTCTAGTATTAATATAATGATGCAGTATGTACTTTTTTTGCTTGGCTTCTTTTCCTACTATAATTATTTTGAGATTCGTCTATGTTGTAGTATATATAAAATTTATTTTTATTAATGAAATATAACTATAGATAGATAGTTATTGATAGAGATGTAGATTAAGGTGTAGATATAGGTATAAGTATTGGTATAGATATATCACAGTTTGTCATATATCTATTTACTTTTTAATAAACATTTGGATTGCTCACATTTACAGTTTTGGGCTAATTGTAATAAAAATTTCTATAAGCATTTGTGTACAAATGTTTCTATAGACATATGTTTCATTTCTCTGCATAAATATCTAGGAGCAGAATGTCTAGATCAGATGGTAGGGATGTGTTTAATGTCTAAAGAAACTGTCAAACTGTATTCAACGTGTCTGTACCATGTTATATTTCTATCAGCTGTGTATGGCAGTTCTAGTTTCTCCATATCTTTACCAGTACTTGGTATGGTTAACAATTTTAATTTTAGCTATTCTGACAGGTATGTGGTGGTAAGTTATAGTGGTTTTAATTTATATTTTTCTAATTAACGATGTTAATTTTTATGCACTAATTTGCAATCTGTATATCTTCTTTAACAAAATGCCTGTTGAAATCCTTTTCCCATCTTATGTTGTATTTTTAAATTTTATTATTGAGTTTTGTGATTTTATTTCATGTTGAATTGTTTATTTTCTTATTGAGTTCTGAGATTTTTGTATATTCTTGATCTATGTCCTTTATGAGGTGTATTATTTGGAAATATTACTCTGTGTAGCTTGCCTTTTCATGCTCTTAATATCTTTCAAGGGGAGTAGTTTTAATTTTGATAATGTGCAGTTTTTTAGTTTTATAATCAATCATGGTTTTGTTGTCACAACTATGTTTCTTTCTGGATGTTTTATAGTTTTAGGTTTTACATTTAATTTGAGAATGCATTTAGAAAAAAATTGTATATTATGGGAGGTGTATATCAAAGATGGAAAGGAATCTCTATGAATGGTAGGCATTTCTACTCCAAGTCTTTGAGCTCTCTGGTACACTCACTTTCTATATGACAGTTCTCACTTCTGGGTCTCAAAATGCATTTCATTTAAGTCAGAGGATACAAGAAGAAAAAAATACATTAAACTTACTGTCAATTCCATGATACTTTGAATTTGATTGTTCTTTCCAAGTTTGCCTGTTATTTACATTTAAGTGTCCTCATGGAGTTTCTCCATGCATACAATTCAAGTTTTATAGCTGTATTCAGCCACACCATACAAAAAATATTTTAAAACTTATATATCATACATGGAAATAAACATTGAAAATGTGTATAACATTAAAATTTTTATTTAGCTGAACATCTGTCTTCCTCTTAAAATATTAACTTACTAAATAAAGAGAAAATGGATACTCACCTATCCAATAGAAAACGCAATATAATTTTTGTTAAAGAAGCTTCTACTGTAAAATAAGGGGATATTAGAAAAGTGGTTACCTCTCCCCATAAATTCAGCTACTATAATTATTATTGTGAAAAGAATATATGTAAATGACATTGCATGTAAGGTACAGTAGATACACCCTTAGAAATAAGTTAAGCCTTTGATATTTTCAGATCAAGTTTTTAAAATAAAGTAGTTTTTCCAACATTTATTTTTACAAAAATTGATTCAAGTTAAAATAAACAATTTATTGGCTTCAGACTTTAACTTTTAATTGTGTATATTTATCCATATTCTGGTAATTGTCATATTTAGCCAAATGGAGGCTTATTCTGCAGTACATTTTCAAATTCCTAGATCTGGTCCATTTATTCCTTCTAGTGGACTGGAATGGCTTACCAGTCAGCATTTATATTATTGGAGGTAATATATGAATGAAGCAAGTGATAAAGCTTGCTTGGTATATGACAAATAACTATGTTTTTGGAAATGCAAGAATTAGAGCAAAGTGCTTACATTTCATACAGTTTTTTTTTTATACCAAACTAGATGGGCTCTTAAGCAGTCAGCTTGGATTCATACTCTAGAGTAGATCATGAATACAATAAGTCTATATGCCTTCCACATGTGATCAGATAATTATATTAAGAGGATCCAGTCAGTGATGAAACACAACCCAAAACTTGTATATTTTAAGAAGCCATCCAGCCATTAAAATATTAATATTCCCACAAATGAAATTTCAGGGAAGTGTAGAGTGAATAATTTTTCACAAGGCTGCCAAAATAATTTACATTTCATTCACACACATATAGACTGCATAAAGATAATGCATTAATTTTATTTTAAATTGCAGAATACTTATTTTTTGGAAAGGAAATTGAAGTTAGTGATAATATATAGGAAAGCACTTGTCACTGTTTTGCTGTCTCAAAGTAATTTTTCCAAAAATAAATAAGCTTAACAGGGGAAATTTAGGAATTATTTTTTAAAGACATCCAATGATTTATATCAGTGAAGAAAAAAAATGAAAAAAAGAGAAAAAATAGATTTATATTTCTAGAAGGAATAGACGTTAATTTTTTAAAATATAATTGTGTAATATTTGACACCAGTGTCTTTTCATGTAAAATGAAATAATGTGAATCCTATTTTAAAATATCAGGTGGAATAAAAAGAAATGTTATGAAATAAAACATTTTCCTTTGAAATTATTTGAGGAATTGGTCCATTTCATCTAAGTCATTTAATTTGTGTGTATAATGTTATTGATAGTATTTTACTATTTTTTTTACTGTCCACAGGATCAGTACTATGTCCCCTCTTTTATTGAAGATATTGGTCATTTGTGTGTTCTCTTTCTCTTTTTCTTGGTTACTGTGGCTAAAATATTAATAAATTTATTGGTCTTTTCAAAGAAGCAGCTGTAGGTTTCATTGATTTACTCTATTGTTTTCTGTTTTCAATTTTGTTAATTTCTGCTTTGCTATTTACTTCCTCTCTTCTTGTTGTTTTAGATCTTATGTGCTTTCTCTAGTTTCCTAGGTGAAAACAGGTTATTGATTTTGGCAGGAGGAATAGCGGAAAATGTATCTTACCAAGAACTGGAAAATTTACTAACTTTTAACATTTATGAATAATTCTAAAATCTTTAATACATTTTTGATATAGTGGTACCCACTTACGTCTTATAAAACATACACATAATTATTGCTGGTGATAATAGCCTAAGTGTCCACAAAACAGAATGTGATACAGGAGTTTCCATGTGAGTAGTTCTTTTGGCAAGTGGTTCTAGTGAAGAAAATGAGTGGTGAAACAAGGTAGGAGGAAAAGTGAAACAAGGTTGTGTTATGAAATGCACAACCACTACACGCAAGTGGTGCTTGATCCTATGGGTCCAAAATTTATATCCATTCCTGTGAGGATGAATAACTGCCACCTCTAAGATAGAATGGGTTCAGTGCATTCAGCGGAATGAGGTAGCTGGATGATATCCTTGAAGGAAGGTGCAGAATTAAGGGCCCAGCATCAGCAGTTGCTCTTGGAGAGATACACATTTAGTGGTGGCAGTAACCTGATCACCTTTGTGAGAGAAAACCAATGCTGTTGAGCTCAAGCTTAGGCTTCATCCATGCCCCATGACAATACATGGATCTATTGTGACAGAACTAAGATGACTGAGAAGAGAAGCTCTTTGATATTCACAGCATGATCCACTGGTTTTTTAAATGTCTTCTCTACAATCCTTTGAATAGCCATTACAATGAGGCATAGAGATACATATGCTTTGTTTCCATTCCCATAGTTATATTCACATGCCTCTTATCCAAACTTTCTTACCTTTCATTTACAATACTTCTCTTTCCAATACCATGGCATACCAACCAAATTGTTCTCCACAGTCCAGGAGACCACCTCAAGTCACAGCTCCTTCCATCAAACTGAAAGATCAAGTATAATTACCACAGCTCTGCCAACTGGAAATTATACGTACATTATTCTTTGGGGCTACTCCAACTGAAGCTGAAGTGGGGTGGCAGTCCACTTAAAGCTATCATCCATTTAATGCTGACACATCTGTGCACCAGACTTGATAATTTTCTCTTTCAATAGTCGGTCATAGATTACGATGTACTCCATGAGGGTATCATTGCAACGAAGTTCAATGGCATGGAAGTTTGTGCAATCATTTATTTGTGACTTCTTAGGCTAGATCCTGAATGTTGCCTTACCATCACAGGCTGGACTGCTCCTAATTCTGCTAGACCTTATCACTCAGTGAATCTTATAATGTACAGTGTATAATGGGCAGTGGCTGTCATATACTCAATTACTGTATCTTGGTTAGACACTCCATATCTATTAATCCTAAATAGTATAAAGAATCTGTTTTTAAAATGACAAGTAGGTTACTGGCCCAGGAAGTATGGCTTTTGTTCAGAACTTTAGATTTTGTGTTGCAATTCCATATTATGGCTTAGAATGACTAGTTAGTGCATCCTTATCCACCATAGATACCTTAAGCACTATCAGAATGTGCTGAGTCATATGGCCTGAGTGGCAAGGCTACTTGCACCACAGATCTGAAAAAAAAAAAAAAAAAGTAGGTTGGGGCCAAGATTTTCCACCAAGCTGCTAACTTTAGACTTTAACTTGCCAAGGCTGTTTTTCTTTTTCTTCCCAATTTTTTAAAATTTATTTTTTTATTGTTGACAGTATTACAGATGTCCCCTATGTACCCCCCATTTTGCACCCCACCACCCAGCTCTGCTCCCACCACAGGCCTTCACCAAATTATTGTCTGTATCCATGGGATATGCATATATGCATATAAGTTCTTTGCTTAATCTCCTCCCACCTGTCCCCACTGCCCTTCCCTCTGATATCTGTCAGTCTGTTCCATGCATACATGGCTCTGGCTCTATTTTGTCAGTTTATTTTGCTCATCAGATTCCACGTATAAGTCAGATAATGTGATATTTTTCTCTGACTGGCTTATTTCGCTTAGCATAATACTTTCCAGGTCCTTCCATGCTACCTCAAAGGGTAAGAGATCCTTCTTTTTTACAGCTGCATAGTATTCCATTGTGCATACCTACCACAACTTTTTTATCCACTTATCTACTGATGAGCCCTTGGGCTGTTTCCCTATCTTAACTATTGTAAATAGCACAACTATGAACATAGGTAGTCAATTGTCCATACATCTAGCCTTGGAATACTATTTGTAAGGCATTGCCACAGATTTCTGTCAGTCACCATAGCCTGACTCCACTCTGACCTTGCTTCTCATTATGGTAATGACACCCAACTTCCCCTGAGCTTTTGTGCTGCCACCTGGATCCTGCCATTCTGGAATCCTATCATTCCTACCGTAACATAGATTGCTTCCAATCATGGTTTGTAGAGGAGTGCCAACACTGAGCTACTAAAAATTGTCAGTGTTCCCCCTCACTATCATAGTAGTGCTTTCTCTGCCCTCCAGGGGAAAATAGTTCAGAGATGGGTCCTCTTGATTCATTTATACTACCCTCACTCCATTTGACCTTCTCACTAATTCCTCAATACCCTGGCAAAGAAGTTCCAGTATCTCCATCTTACTGACTGTAGGCTGTTGTCCAAACTTAAAGATGCCACCTAGCAGTCGCAAGTGTGTGCTCCCATGTAAATTTTCCCCTATATCCACTTATAATCCATTGCTAATTTGACATCCTCAAAATCCATTCCAAAACATGCTGGTATATTTTAGCTAGTTTAGGATTTTCCACCTAAACAGAGACTGCATTTTGCTTTTGGTGCGGTGATACCTTACCCTTTCAATGAATTGGGATCAATGAAAAATATGTGCTGGACGTTAAGACAAACAATGTCCTTTGAGATAGCTGCCTTAGATGAGGTTATTGCCTTGTCTCCAAGAACAAGAAAGCTGTTTTCTAATAGCAAGGGTTAGGGACTGTTTTTGGCTGGCTGAGAAGGTGGGATTATAGATATAACATTCTCACACCCATCACTATTATAGGCCTCAGAGTTGTACTTTTTCCTTATTAGGACACGTATATTGATATAGAGACCTGTAAATGTTGTAAATAGTTTCCATGCTTCTTTGTCAACCTTTCAATTATAATATGGGCCTGATATTAGAAAATCTGCCTTATGATTGATAGAGATGGGGGTCTCTTTAATCCAATGAATTAGGTGCGCATTCCCATCAGACACACAAATTTAGGTTAAAGATTCACATTAAGGCATTCTTAGAGCTGGCCTCAACAATTCAGGCTGAAAGGGATCTCAGAATCCATACTGAGTGGGAAGCCAAACTCATTCACTCCCACACCCCAAACACCAACTCATGAAATGAGGAAAATAGATGCATGTCTGAGACACATCTTCCTCACTTCAATATATGCCACAATATAAATGACATACCAGGAGGAATCAGGTAACCCACCTTTTACCCCAAACCCAATAACTCACAAATGTGCGGAGACTTGGGATTCTGGTTTTCAAATACAGGCAGTGAGAGTAATAAATACTACTCACTATTATGATAAAATAGTGCATTCTAGTGCTTTTAGAAATTAGATTGTCACCTAGCTCACTTTAAATCTGACCTTGTTTTTTGGGTCACCTTAAATCCTTAGAGCAGAGCAGAGCTTTAAACCATTGGTTGCTCTCCTGACTAACAAGTGTATGAATGAGTGAATACACAAATAAGGTAGTAAAGATAATATCAGAAACAAAAGATAGAAATGGCTCCACTGAGAAAACGAAAGGTGGGCAATATATTGGAATCAAAGGGAATGCTATAGTGTACATACAGTGTGGTTTCCCAGGGTATGAGGCCCACATATAGTGTGGTGATGGTCTGTTGTCAAATACTCCTCAAGATCATGAGGAAGTTATGTGGATTGATACAGTTATGTTAAAGCAGTCTTGGTCTTTATCAGGCAGACCAAGAGAAGGTTCTATGGAATCTAAAGCTTATGCAAATTGGAAGGCTTTATTTTAAAATAATACAAAATCAAACATGAAAGTGAATATTTATTTAGAATGATAAGATAATGTATAATAAGCATTAAAATGATGACAACTATGACAAGCAAAATTCCAAACAGAGAAACACCAGTTATGTAACTACACGATCTGAAGTACGATGAAGTGAACATTCAAAATGAAAGATCTAATGGTTTTATTGCAAATGAAAACATCAAACTTTTGCAAATTTTACATAAACATGTGGCCATGGAAACATATAACAAAAGCCTAAGAGTAATACTTGTCTCACTCTAAGAATAAAAATGCAGACAGGTTCATGTTAAGCCTTTAGTGTTTATTTTTATGTCAAGTTTCTAAAATAAAGTAGCCCTTATAACATTTATTTTCACTAAAGTCTTATTTCAAGTTAGAATAAACTATTCATTGGTTTCAGACTTCAACTGTCAGCTGTGTACTTTTAAATATATTTGGATAATTGTCACATTTGGCCAAGTGGAGGCCTTTTCTATGACTCATTTCCAAATTCACAGATTCTGGTCCATCTTACTCTTTGTTTTAGCCTGGAATGACTTACCAGTTGGTATTTATATTGTTGGAACCAACTAGAACTATTTTACTAATATACAGAGTGCTTGGTTTGAAACAAATGACTATATATTTAGAGATACTATAGTCAGAACAAAATGTTTGCATTTTCTACAGTTTATAACAAACTAGATGGGCTCTTAAGCAGTCAGCCTGGACTCATACTCTAGAGTAGCCAGACTATGAATACAATGACTCTAGTTTTCTTCCACATGTGGTCAGATGGCTATATTTAGATACAGATACTGTTAGTTATGATATCTGTTTAAGAAACTATTCATCTATTGAATAATAGACACTCCACAAATGGAATTTCAGGGAAGTATAGAATGAACAATCCTGTTCCAGGCTGCCAAAATTATTTTCTGCATGCTCAGATGTTATTCTCACACATATAGAATGCATGCAGGTAATCCATTTACTTTATCTTTGAATTCCAGATTGTTTTCTTGCAAAAGCAATTACAGTTATAATATATAGCAAAGCATCTCTATCTTTGGTTCTATGTCTGAGATATTTTTTTCCAAAAATAAATAGGTATGGCAGGAAAAATAATTCAACTATCTTAGGAGAAACCCAATATTTTATAAAAACTAAGCAAAAATATATAATATAATCAATGTTCCTTAGACTTTTTTCTAATCATCTTGCTTAATATCTAATACTAGTGCAATTTTAATATGCAAATGATTGTGTACCCTGTATTTAACTATACAGCATAGACACAAAGATGTCAGAAAATAAAACAGTACTTTCTTTTAAAAATTATTTAAGAATTATGAATTCTAAAAATGTATGAGATAGAACTGCTGAAATCTGTTAATAAAATTGACTTTAAAGAAGCATAAGAAAGAAATGTTGATGTAGTAATATTGACAGATCATAGAGATCGCAAAAAACCACACACAACAAAACCTGAACATATTACCTAATGCCTTCAGTTTCTGGAAAATATGTTAGGGTTTTTTTTTTTTTTTAAACTAATATCTATGAAAGCTCCCTGTTATGATTAGACATGCAGGTGATTTAGTGAGCTTCTTTTGTTGATGGCTTCCGTCTCTTTTCAAATAGGATTTTTGCATCAAATAACTCTCTTTCCCTGTATCCTAGAGAAGGTCCTTTTAGATACTTGGCTTCAGCTTCCTTGTAATCTAATCCATCAACAGCAGAAATTGAACAAATGATTGCTTCTGGCAGAAGAACTTCTAGGATAAATTTAATTTTATCATCTCTTATCCGAGCTAGCATTCTTTCGTCTATTTTTTTGTAGATTTCTTGTAAATATTTCACCACCTCATCCAACTGATCTTCATCTTCAAAGTATGTTTCAATACAGGGAGTGAACCTCTTTGCTTTCAAAAATGATTTCAGCCACCTGGATGCTTTTGTGCCATTTAAAATGGAAAGAAGATGGTTTTCTGTTCCTTTTGCATTCACAATGAAGTCCACTAGATTCTTGTTGGCTCGGTCCCGAGCCGACTTCATTCGATCAGGAAGAATTTTTTTGAAGGACATTCTCTTGGTCTGGGAAGCCATGGTCAGCGGTTCCATAGAATCTTCATTATGCAGCTTTGGAAATAAGTTCCTGAAGGTATCTTGTTTGATTACTTTCCTGATTGGATAACTAATGTCAGCAGCATAATACTCAAGGAAAGAGCCTGTAAAGGAACCACAACCTAGTCTAACTCTGTAGTCACAAATCAGTGAGATGCACCAGTCAATACTTTCACTGTAATCCTCCCTGGCTTTATCCACTAGTGCTTGTTTCTCTTTACAATCAAATTTTTTTAATCTTCTCAGAAGCACTCTAATGCCTCTCTTTACAGGATTCATGTTTGCCTCAACAAAAACCACACTTGCTTTTTTCTCTTTTCGCCTGATGCTTTTCACTATGGCTGGCCAAAATGGGTATTTTTTATATTTAAACCAGACTATCATTCCTGCTTCAAATGAACGTGGCTCATAATGAAAAACAACGGGTGGAAGCACTTCGTCTTCCTCATCGTCATCTAGTACAGAAGGATCAATAGGATTTAGAGGCACTGATTTATCAGAAGCTTGGAGTTCTCCATATTCCTCAAAATTTGGATTCTGGCCACTTCTTTCATTATTCCCACGGAGTGAACAATCCATGACACGGTTAGAGGCACTAAATGAAACCTGACATTCCCATGAACAATGACAGGGGGATGCCAGAGCACCTGTCTCTGATTCCACAGGTTGATTCTGGCTGGTATCTAAGCATGAATTTGAGGGACCCTCTCCAGGATCCTCAATATTCTCTAATAAGGTAGAGCATTCAGAGGAAATGGCCAGGGTCTTTGGGCAGATATCCTCTGGCTCCTCTTTCAAAGTTTTTGGCACAATGAAGATATCTGGTGGTGAAGTTGGATTGAACTTCTCTTCTTTAACATAAGCATATTCCTCTTTGATTGTAGAATCCAAAGGCATAGCTGTTGGGATGTCAATCTTTTTCTTGCTCTCCTTTTCATCGTCTTCTGAAAGTGAAGGGAAAATTTTGCACCAGCTGGAGTTTTGTGATGATTTTGTTTCCATCTCACTTGGAAAAGTATCAATGGTTGCATGCACTTGTGATTTATCATCATACAGGGAATCATCACTCTCTGAAGATACTAACAGAAATGTTGGAATTTCACTTTCTTTAAGACACTTTGATAAGTTTCCTTTAGGCTTCCGATACTTTTTACGAGGGGGTGAATTAGAAAGCTTTTGTGGTACATTTTGAGACAGTGTAGTGGTCTCTTCTTCATCTGAACTGCTTGTTTGATTCAAATTTGTTCTCTTATTCAGAATACCCAGTGCCATTTTTAGTGATCTTGCATAAGCTGTTTCCTCTCTAGGTGGAGAACTGCCCTCTGACTGTGCTGCTAGTGAGGAGGCAATGGCTTCAATTTGAGATTTATTTAGGATCTTTGTTTCCTTGCTTTCCACTTTAATTTTTTCATCTACTGAGAGTATTTGAACTTCTAGGGAAAATGTCTTTTTTCTCTTACTGTTTGATGAAGTCTCACATCTGGACAAAACTTTTGCTGGCCATAACTGGTCTTTCCAATTGCATAAGACATATTCAGCATCCATTATGACTTAGATTTGTGTACTATCAGAGACTGAGATGAATGGCTATTCTCGTCACTGTTAAGGCAGTTCCTACCCAAAACAACACTCTCACCAAAATCTCCTTTGTCTTTGAATTACCAAGTGTCTACAGCTTGTTTGGTCTGTTCTCCTCCAGCAGAATTTCCCAAGGATGCTTGAGCCAGTTGCTTAAATGGGACAATATGAGAGATACTGCAATAGGGAAAAGGAAAAGAAGAAAATTATCAGCAAACAAGATTATTTTGCCAAAGTGGAAGGTGAGCAATTACAAATAGAGATAAAAGAAAGAATAATGCTCAGTGGGGCATGATATGGAGGGGGGAAATGCAGCATAATATAAAGTGAGTGTAAAAATTAAAGAAGTGGTTTATAATACCTCAAATTCAAGAACTTGCCCTTACAATTTTACAAATGATTATTAAGGACTGAATCAGTGCACTTGCTGGCAGAGGTGGGAAAGGTTGCAGTGGTAAATCAGGGACTCTATTTATGTTATTAACTCCTTTAGGACATTTATGTCTCTACTGTTATACCTAAGGCAGTGGGACTCCAAAGTTTTCATGTATCAGAATAATCAAGAGGTCTTTATAAAACTATATTTCTAGGCCTTATCCTGATAGTTTTATCCAGAAGATTCTAGATAGGATCCAACATTTTGTATCTCTAAGTTCTCAAGTTATTCTATTGCAACTTGTCCAAGAACTTGATGAGCATTGTTCTAGATGAACACACAGTTTTATAATTTTTAAGGTATAATTACTTTCCTATTTACCCAAAGCAGGCAAAGTATGCATCTCCTGGGCTCGGACAATAACACAATGACCTTGTTAAAAACATGAGCTTAGAAGGCAGAGATTCAGAATTGGGTAAGATAGTTATAAAAGATTTATTGAGAGTAAGGCAGCTAAAACTCAGGTAGAAATCTGAATAGCCTCTTGCACAATTTCTTCATAGTGGTTTAACATGATATTCTTCTCACAAACTAGAATTGATGACTTTTATTTTTAAAAATATATTTTTTATTGATTTCAGAGAAGGACAGAGAGAAAGAAACTCCAATGATGAGAGAATCATTGATAGGCTGCCTCCTGTATGCCCCCTACTGGTGATTGAGCCCACGACCCAATATGTGCCCTGATCTAGAATCAAATGGTGACCTCCTGGTTCATAGGTCAACATTCAATCACTGGATCACACTGACCAGGCTAGAACTGATGATTTTTAATTACACAATGTTATGGCTATAGAACAGGGAGCAAAATAAATTATACCTCAAGTTTTCAACAAGTTTTTAATGTGAAATGTTTCATGAAATGGGAAGAGCCTTAGCCAGTATCACATGTGTCATAGAAGATTTGGTCTTGTGACCCAGTTGTCTTGATTCTCATTTGAAAAGAAGAAAGGCTATATAAAAGGAGATATAAATTCAAACCAAACAAATAGAAAAAGCATATAGAAACTTTCCTACCCAAATGTTAGAAGGCGTGTCATTCTGAAACACAGGAATGAGATGAAATCTCATCTATGATATAGATGCCATATTTATTTTCCTTCTTTTTCTTTTTAAATTCTCTTTGTGACACAGTTTATTGGGTTAATGTGGAAATGATCTCTTTGACTAGAAAAGTGTGAGCTGGGGATAAGAGAGAAGGGAAGTAACAAATTGCCCGGTGTCTGTTATGAGCAAGACTATAGATTTTGTTTGAATCTGCACATCAATCATTATGTTGATTTTTCCTTCTTTGCAAAATATTTTTTTCATTGGAATTTTAACAATACTCTAAATGTTGTCTCATAGTCCACTAATACAAAAATATGTTTCATTGCTTTGTTTCCCATTTTCATAAAAATGGTTGCCTAAAGAAAATGCAGTAAACCTGGGAAGCCCCATCTTGTGACCAGAATCAGAACTGCAACCTCCACAGGAGGCATAATCAGGGCTTCAATTATGATCAGATCCTTTTTATGAGAAGCGAATGAACTACATTTAGCCAGCCAGAAGCCTTCTGAGGCTTCTTGAATTTTCTATTCTAAGTTCAAGGCTTTTGTTTTGTCAGATTATAACAGGGTCATAAAGTTTTCAATTACAATGTTTGTGATTATAAAAAATATACAGATGCTTATTAAAAATTGAAAAGGTGCAGAGAGATGTATACAAAATAAAGTACAACTCTACAAATAGTCACTATGAATATTTTCTATAATATCAGCATTTTTTGCACATAGGAATAAATATTTTCAAACCAACATCATATCTCAATTAAAAACATATTTTGAACATCTTCCTATGTAAATATTTCCCACATGATTTTTATGAATTACTTTATATTTTTCCCACATTTACAACATTTTATCTCAGTATTTTACCTAATGATGTAAACCAAGTAAATAAATAAGTATATATTAGTACTATTTTAAATAGTAGTAAAGCTAGCTCTGTTTCTCCAGCTACACAAATGATCTTATTAATAGTGTGGCAGATATGTTTTCCCAGACTTGGTTGCATATATTATAGTAGCTAGCATACCTATGTTTAATTAAAATACACATTTATTTTTAAGTGAGATCATATAATAAATGCTATGCTATAATTTCTTTTTTTCACTTTATACTATTTATCAGACATTTCAAATCACTACATATATTTATTCTCTACATATGGTTACATCATTCCATATAATATTTTAAAAAACTGCTTATAGAAATAAACCAAGTCCTTTCTCTATCTCACTCTTAAAAGATATAGAAAAATAGTTCTTGCTGACCAAAGCCATACCTGTGATTTGAAAGAATGAGTTGTGAGGACACACGCAGGGCTGTAGCCAACACAGCAATTAGGCTATACACTTGATCAGGTCCAGGACAATGTCCACTATTGGCAAAAAACAAAGGGAGGATATTTGCACATCTGCATATGTCTATGAATGCTTATGTGTTTTAAACAAAATGGATATGTTGTTTCAGCTTCACTTTTCTTTCATGGTTATAAAAATAATCATGGAAAAATATACTCTAAAGATGCTGCAATGGGCTAACCTGACCACTGAGAAATGCTGACTAACATGGGAGTTTATTTTCTCCCAGTTTTTTTTCTAATTACACATATATATGCATATGTATGTACAAGTGTCTTCAGCCAACTACATATATGTTTCCCTTTCCATGTTCATATACAGGTGACATATAGCCTTTCAATCAATTCATAAGAGTATTCTCTCCTATGCTGTCACATATTTTATCCATCATTTTCTGTGTAAAGTAAAAATGCTTAAAAATTCAAGCAGTAACAAAATTTCAGCAACATAAACATGGAATACCAAGTCAATAAATTAGCATGAATGGCTATACTGCACTGAAATCTTGATATATAGGCTGTAATCTGATCACTTCTTCTCCCACTGTAGATTTTTAAAGCATTGGGAGATACAGAAATGCTAAAGGATTAATTCCTTTAAAATGCCAGAAATTCTTTCAAAACCACACACTCTTCTCACCCACTTTAAGACCACCATTCCTATTTTTCTCATCTTTACTCTTGGGCCCAGAGAAGTCCCTAAAAAATAACTAGATTTAAGACAATCATTACCTTGAAGCTTTTTGTCAGCTGCAGCCTCCTGAAATGCAGTCCCTCCACCAAGAATGGCCAGGCACTGATTGCTTCCAAGCTTCTGAGAGAATGCTCCGCCTCCTCCCTGTGATGGGGAACACAGAAGGCCTCTCCCTGAATTGGAGGAGGGACAACAGTCAAGTTAAACTACTGAAGTGTTAAAGGGTAGAAAATGTTCCTTAAGGAACTTAAAAGTGAAATGGCAACAAGCGTCTGTTTAATTTCCATTCAGACCCTTAGTATGTGTAACTTCTTGGTAAAAAGTGGTAGCAAATTCCTTTATTAAAAAATAAAAATCTAGTTTAAAATATTCCTTTCAAAGTTTTCCTTGCCTTATCTGGCATTTTACCTCTGTAGGTAAATTTAAAACCCAGTTGCTAATGCTTCATTAAAATAGCTCACTAAGACTCTTGATTGGGGTTGCACTAAAACTGTACATTATTTTATGAAGAACTACTTCTTTGTAATAATTTTTTCTGTTCCCAGTACATGGTAGTCACTCCTTTCATTTCTTCTCTTAAATGCTTCAGGAAAGTTTCAGAGATTTCTTTACAAACTTGTTTTACTAAAATACACATTTATTTTTAAGTGAGATCATATAATAAATGCTATGTTATAATTTCCTTTTTTCACTTTAGTTTCCAACTAAAGGCTGAAAATTACTGGTTTGGCAGTAAAGTATACATTTCACATACCCTCATCAATAATTAGCAATTCCTTCTTCTTTTGTTTTGTTGGCATTTTCCACTCAAGCAATTTCAATGTGGGAAATTAATTTTTAAAAATTTACATGCCTTTGTTTATATGTATGTCTAAAATAAATTTTGCAAATTTTGTTCATTAAAATTCTATCATGTTAAATTTAAACTTAGATTTTTAACTTAGGAAGACAATTTTAAATACCATTAGTGCTAATTTTGGGAATGAAAACATTTGGGGATGAAGTACCTGTGTAGTATATAATATTACACACACACACACACACACACACACACACACACACACACACACATAGTAAAAATCTATATATAAGCATTAATATTGGAATAATAAATAACAATAAATAATGAAGATCGCTAGGCTGGTGTGTTAGTAAGGGCTCTAATAATTATATGGGATGTTTTCTGCTATAAACAAACCTTAAATCTCAGAGGTTCAACCATAAAATTTTGTTTTGCTGATGTCAAAGTTCAATGTACTTCATCAAGTGGTCAGAAAGGGGAAAGGTTCTCTGTTCCAAGCAGTCATTAAGAGACTCAAACTTCTTCCATTCTACAGCTCTACCATCTTCTTTGGCCTGGAAGTCCTCCATTGCATCATTTGTACCTGGCTAGCAATCTTATAAAGAGGGGTGTTGGAGAATCTTGTGGAACCTTTTAGGGACCAGGGCTGGCAAATTTTACTGCTGGTCACAGTCAACTAGATAAAACTGCCATAGAGGCTGGAAAAGGTAGTTTTCCTGTGACTCAGGAGGAGAATGAAACAGGGTTTTTTGAGCACATAGCATTCTCTCTACAGGAACTTTCCCCTTTCCATCTTTTATAGATTTCTGTTACATGATTAATGCTTTTTCACCACCATGTATCATAGTTATAATGACTAGGACAGTAGAAACTTTTACTTGCTGACCCTAAATCTACTCTTTGCATTCTTCTTCATTACAAGAACCACAGTTGCACTCCGGTTGACTATGTAAACACTTAAAATATTATTTTTCCCAGACTCCCCTACTGTAAGCTATGACCATGTAATGGAATTTCAAAAATAGGTGTGAAGATTTAGAGAAGGCGCCTCAGAAGGGGTTGGACAGCCACTTTGTGCCTTTTTCCACTTTCCCTCTTTCTTTTGCTTTCCCTCTAGAACTTGTCTATGATATAATTCAGAGAGCCATTATGGACCAAGTGACTTAGATAAGGAATGTAACTCACACCCTGGCCAAGTGGCTAGTTGGAACATCATCCAGTACAACAAGAGGTTGCAGGTTCAATTCTCAATCACGGCATATACCTAGGTTGCGGGTTCAATCTCCGATTGGGGCACATACAGGAGGCAACTGATTGGAGTTTTTCACATCGGTGTTTTCTCTCTCTCTCTCTCTCTGTTCCTCTCTAAAATGAATAATAAAGGTATCCTTGGATGAGGATTTTTTAAAAGGAAGGTAACTCACTAGGGATGGAAGTACCTTAACTCTTTAATAATGGTACTACCTCATTTCAATAACTTTAACTTAGTGAAAAAGTAAACTTCTATCTTACTTAAGTCACTGTGTTTTCCAGTCTCTCTTTTAGTAGAACAAAAAAGTTCATCTTAAAATCATAAACAAAAATATCAATCTTATTAATATTTTCAAAGCTTTCAGGTTATTACTATATAAATTTAAGAGATTAGGTCAGTAGAAAATATGGCTTTAGTTAAATAAAGAGACATATTCAATTACATATTTTATAATGTAATATTTCTCATTCTATCTTCTCATTTCACATGTTTGGAAAAAAACAAATGCACACAAATTATGGTCATTATATTAAGAATACAGTCTTTTATTTATTTTATTTTTTATATTGCATATAAATCAGTCAATGCTACACTAACTCACTATTTCCAAAACAAAATGCAAAGGAAAACATTAATTCCATATATAATATTTTATATTTTACTGTTTTTAGAAGGTAGAAGGAGGAGGAGAATAATAACCAAGAATAAATGCTAATATACTACTATTATTATAATGAAGACAGGTAATAATTATAGATATAATAATATCTAATAACTATAAACATTTTTTATGTGCCAGGCACTATTCCAAGTACATGACATATTATCTCATTTAATGCCATGTGGTAATTTTATGGAGGAGAGCCCCCATAACTGACTCATTCTGCATAACAGTAATATTATTAATAATAATGACAACAATAGAAGCCAAAAGTGTTCTGTATTGTGTGCCAGGCATTGTGCCAAGTTCTCTGTATACATAATTTCCTTTGATACTTATAAAATCTTTTTAAGTAGGTATTATGAATATTCCCATTTTGTAGATGAGGCATTAGAGAGGTTCATGAACTTTTACAGGTATTTGACTCTAGAGTCCATGTTCTTAATCACTAAGATACACTGTGATTACATTTTAAATAAAAAGTGCTCTATAAATGTGTGCTCATGAGTGGGTGAATTAATTAATTTGCAATATCTATGTATTAGGAGTCACTGGAATGTAGAGAATTCTTACGTGGTTCTGCATCTAATATAATATAAATTAGTCTTATCTTACCTAATAACAGACAGACATGTAAACTGACCATACCTCCGCTACGCCCACCAGCCAATCAGGAGGGAATATGCAAATTAGAAGGACAAAGATGGCGCAGAGTGGCCAGGTGGGGCAGGACGCCTGCTATGAGAGGGAGGGCCAGGGGTGAAAGGATCTACAGGAGAGGCACTCTGGCTGCAGCGAAGATGAAGACTGCAGACTCCAGAGTCTGCAGCAAAGACGAAGACGGCAGACTCCGGCTGGAGTATGCAGTGAAGCAGTGAAGACAAAGATGGCAGACTCTGGCTTGAGTCTGCAGCAAAGACAGTAGACTCTGGCCGGAGTCTGCAGCGAAGTTGAAGGCGGCAGACTCTGGCCGGAGTCTGCAGCAAAGGCAGCAGACTCTGGCTGGAGCGAAGGCCTGGGTCCCGGGTGCCGGAGGAAAACCTGTGCTGGAAGCCAAGGGAAGAAAGGCCTATTGCACGAATCTCTTCGTGCAACAGGCCTCTAGTGTAACATAATGAATTATGATAGTGAGTGGCGTTCAATTATTTTAGCCAAATTCTAATGCTTAGAAACAGGTCATAGGTCCTGCTATTACTTTAGGAGAGTGAATTATACCAGGGGGTGCATCATCTAGGGTATGTTTATCACAATACTGTTTGATGAAAAGTATATTGATGTTGACATGATCATGGTGTCTGTCTAGGGTTACAGGTAAGGGGAGGGTGTAACTATATAAGGATAGCACAGGAAGTCCTGGGGATGATGGAACTCTTCTGTATTCTGACTGCTGTAGTGATCATATGAATCTATAAATGTATAAAATACAAAGAAGTGCATACAGAAAAAGTCATGTTTTATGTATGATAAAGTATGATATTAAAGAATAATTTGGAAAATAAAAATTTAAATGGAAAAATTTAACAACCATTATATAAAAACTAGAGGTCCAGTGCACAAAATTCGTGTACGGGGGGGCATCCCATCAGCCCAGCCTGCACCCTCTCTAATCCAGGACCCCTTGGGAGATGTCCAATTGCCGGTTTAGGCCAGATCCTCAGTCGGACATCCCTCTCACAATGGACTGCTGGCTCCTAATTGCTCACCTGCCTGCTTGCCTGCCTGTTTGCCCCTAACTGCCCCCACCCTGCTGGCCTAATCACTCCTCACTGCCTCTGCATGCTGACCTGATTGCCCTTAATTACCCACCCTGCCATCTGGGTCACCCCCAACTGCCCCCTCCCTGCTGGCCTGGTCGCTCCTAACTGCCTCCCCCACTGGCCTGGTCACCTCTTACTACCCCCTTGCTGGCCTGGTCACCCCCAATTGCCCCTTCTGCTGGCCTGGTTGCCCCCAACTGCCCCCCTGCCGGCCTGGTTGCCCCTCACGGCCCCACTGCCAGCCTGGTCACCCCACGCAGCCTGCTGTTCAGTTGTTTGGTTGAACCCCCCTGCTGGCCTGGTTATAGGCATCCATCTTGTGAGGGCATGGCGGTCAATTTGCATATTACCTCTTTATTATATAGGATAAACTCTCTACAGATATGTTTTAAAAACCATTTGCTTCTTCCTAAAGCATATTTAGTAACAAAGAAAACAAAAATAATACCCATATATACATTATTAGAATGCACCAATTCCACTTCCATTTAGGATATAAAAAGCATGTCACCGATAATTAAACAATGATAAAAATATAGGTAATCAGCAAAAGCATACCATTCCTTGAGCCTATCAGAGAACTGACATAAACTGAATTTCAAAGAGTGACCAGCCTCTTAACGTTGGACATATGAACTGTTTCACCTTTGGCAAGTATGGAGACAGAGGTGGCTGACAGCAGGTGAAAAGAAATCAACTGAAATTTTAATGAATTCTTAAATTCTTAATGGGCTAAGGTCTCAGTAGTTTGGAATATCTGGCGTCCCAGGCACTAATATACTCACTGCCAAGTTCTTTTTCACAGTCCTTAACCAGAAGCACACAAACATGACTGGGGACAAATCAGGAGTACAAAAAGAGCCCATTTCAGTGGTTCAGGTATGCAGGAAACTAACAAGTGTTACTGGCAGACAGAAATGCAGCCCCATACACTATCCAAACTATTCTAGGGGAGAAACAGAAAACTTGATCCTTTTGGACCCAGATTTTAAAAACCCCACACACAAAACAATGTTTCTGGAGGAGGAGCAAGAAACTCTGGGCCCAGGATCCTACAAAAATAAAAAGCAGTAGTAAGCTACTGATCAGGAAAGAGCAAGACTATATCTCTCACCAAAAACCAACCCCAGATATAAACCAGAGTTTAGCTGGCATGCTAAGAGGAAAGAATGCTAAGAAAAATGTGTAACCCTCAAAGTCCAATTGTATATGACTTTTCTAAGTTTAAGGCTGAACAGGACAACAGAAAGTGCTCCCTGCATCATCATGAGGCTAGTATCTAGTAATAACAGGATTCTAATGCTTTGAAGTAGGGCAAGAGCACAAAGACAGACACCCCTCTAGAGGTACAGGTATGAAGGGACTGCTGAAAATTTAGGGTTGAGAAAAATCATTGAGAAAAATTCTATGGCACTGTAGATTCCACTCTAAGCAAAGCAATGTACATTATTCAAGCCAGATAGCAATGAAGTGAGAAAAGGAGGACACAATCTCCAGCATATTTTATGATACCAGCATTATCCTGATACAAAAGATAGAAAAACACACACAAGTAAACTACAGATCAATGTCTCTCATAAACAAAGACAGATCCAATGATATAGATGCAGAAATGATACATAAAATTATCTAATCTAATAATAGACAAATATGCAAATTGACCGCACCTTCGCTACACCTAAGCCACGCCCACCAGCCAAGCCACGCCCACCAACCAATCAGGACGAGTATGCAAATTGCCCCAACAAAGATGGCGGCTGATTTGCATATCAAGACAGTGTCGAAAGAAGCCAAGAGCTGCAAAGGGGAGTAAAGCTTCGAAGAAGCAAGCAAGCCAGGGGAGCGGGGGGAGGAGAAGGGAGGAGCGAAGTCAGGGCCGTAGGCGAAGGGAAATGAAGGCGGGCTGGAGGAGAAGGCGGGGCCGGTGACAAGGGCGGGGCGGAGGCGGGGCCGGGGACGAAGGGAAACGCGGGTGGGCTGGAGGAGAAGGCGAGGCGGGCGGCAAGGGCGGGGCGGAGGTGGGGCCAGGGGCGAAGGGAAACGAAGGCGGGCTGGAGGAGAAGGCGGGGCCGGTGACAAGGGCGGGGCGGAGGCGGGGCCGGGGCCGAAGGGAAATGCGGGCGCTGGAGGAGAAGGCGGGGCCGGTGACAAGGGCGGGGCGGAGGCGGGGCCGGGGGCTAAGGGAAACGCGGGCGGGCTGGAGGAGAAGGCGGGGCAGGCGGCAAGGGAGGAACGGAGGCGGGGTAGAGTGCAGCAGGAAATCCCATTGCAGGAATTTTCCTGCAACGGGAAAACTAGTATAGAATAATATCTATATACTAGTAGCCCATTTGCACGAAGATTCGTGCAATAGACCTTCATTCACCTGGCTGCCTGAACCAGTTTTCTGCTGGCACTGGGGACCCAGGCCTTGGCTGTGGCCACTGCCCTCTACCTTCTTTCAGGGTCCGGGCTTGGCCCTGGGCGGTGGCCTTGGGCTCAGCTGCACCCAGCGTCCCTGCGACCCGATTGCAGGAGCAGACCCCCAGGTCGGCTCGCTCCTGCCATCGGAGCAGGCACCCGGCTGGCGCCCAAGGCCCGGAAAGCCCCGGGCGGCTTTCCAGTCCATGGACTCTGCCACACCGCACCCCAGCCGGGTCCCTGCGATCGGAGCAGGCACCTGGCTGGCGCCCAAGGCCCGGAAAGCCCTTGGGCTCCCCTGCACCCCAGCCGGGTCCCTGCGATCGTGCCCAAGGCCCGGAAAGCCCCTGGCGGCTTTCCGGTCCACAGGCTCGGCCGCACCGCACCCCAGCCGGGTCCCTGCTCCAATCGCAGCACGCACCCGGCTGGCGCCCAAGGCCCGGAAAGCCCCGGGCGGCTTTCCGGTCCTTGGGCTCCGCCGCACCGCACCCCAGCCGGGTCCCTGCTCCGATCGGAGCACGCACCCGGCTGGCGCCCAAGGCCCGGAAAGCCCCGGGCGGCTTTCCGGTCCACAGGCTCGGCCGCACCGCACCCCAGCCGGGTCCCTGCTCCAATCGCAGCACGCACCCGGCTGGCGCCCAAGGCCCGGAAAGCCCCGGGCGGCTTTCCGGTCCTTGGGCTCGGCCGCACCGCACCCCAGCCGGGTCCCTGCGATCGGAGCAGGCGCCCGGAAAGCCACCGGCCTCAGCGTCCCTGTAACGGTTTCCTGGTGGGCGTGGTTGATGGGCGTGGCTTGGTTGGTGGGCGTGGCTTGGGTGTAGCGAAGGTGCGGTCAATTTGCATATTTGTCTATTATAAGGTAAGATATAAAAGCTTAAGTGACCAGAATTACCAGTCACTATGATGTGCTCCGACCACCAGGGGGCAGATGCTCAATGCAGGAGCTGCACCCTGATGGTCAGTGTGCTCCCACAACCAACCTCCCCCAGCTGACAAACCTCCCATGATCTCTCCCCAGGCCAGCAGGCCCTGATCGCCTGATCTGGGCCTGCTGGCCAACCTCCTGTGGTCTCTCCCCTCCAGCCAGCCAACCTCATGTGATCCCTCCCCTCTGGCCAGCAGGCCTCAATTGCCTGATTGGGGCTGGGCCCCGGGCTGGGACAGGGAATTGGGGTGGGTGGTGGCAGACACGGCACCTTTCCCAGGGTGGACGAGGGCCGGCTCCCTCTTTGGGGCCATTGGCTAACCTCCCATGTCCTGTTCCTCCCCCCAGCCAGCAGGCCCTGATCGGCCTGCTGCCCACCAGTCGCAGTGGCAGTGCAGTGGCAAGGGAAGGTGGAGGGGGGAGACAGGGAACTGCATGGTGGTGGGGCGCCAACGATGGCTGTGTTGGAGTCTGGAATCCATTCTTACCACACCTGGCCTGGCAACCATCACCTCCTCTCCTGCCCGGGCCTGATCAGCCTGGCCCTGATTGAGGCCAGGCCTAGGGACCCCACCTATGCACGAATTTTGTGCACCAGGCCTCTAGTAGAAAATAAAATGATATAAAGTAAAATACAATGTCATAAAAAAGAATAATACATCATGACAAAAAGGAGTTTATCATGGGAATGTAAATGTTTTTATACATTTGCAAATAAATCAATATACCAGTAAACATCAACAGACTAAAAAGTAAAAAAGATATCATCTTAATGCATAAAAAGCATTTGACTTAATTCCAGAGACATTCATGATAAAGAAACACCCAGCAAACTAAGAATTAAATGGATCTTCCTCAATCTGATCATGGGCATCTACAAAAATCCTAAAGTTAACATCATACTTAATGGTGAAACATGGAATACTTTTCCCCTAAAATCAGGAACATGTCAACGATGTCTGCTCTTACCACTTCTATTCAAAATTATATTAGAGATCCTAGCCAATTCAGTAATGCCTGAAAAATAAAAGCATACAGGGTGGGGAAAAAAAGAAATAAAACTGTCTTTTTGTAGAAAACACAATGACCTATGTAGAAAATCCTGATGAGTTTACCCAAAAAAAGCTATTAGGCCTAATAAGTTTATTATCACCAGATACAAGGTCAATATAAGACAATTCATTTCTATATAATAAAATTTGGCTATTGCAGTTTAAAAAGAACCACTTATAATACTATTTTAAACAGGAAATTCTAAGGCAGAACAAATGTAACTAATATGTGCATGATTTCTATGCTGAAAACTTCAAAACCCTGATGAGAGAAACTAAGGAAGACTTAAATAAATGGAGAAATATACCATGTTCATTGATTGAAAGATTAACTATTTTTAGGATGTAACTTCTGCCCAAACATATCTACATAATCATTAAAATCTCAATCAAAATCCCAGCAAGCTTTTATTAGAAATTGAGAATATATATCTAAAATGTTTATGGAAAAGCAAAGGAACTAGAATAACCAGATCAATTTTGAGAAGGAAATACAAAGTTGGAAGACTCATACTACCTATTTCAAGACTGCAGTAATAAAGACAGTCTTTATTATTGGCATAAGATAGACATATAAATACAATATAAATAGACTAGCAAATACTCACTATTTTCTTTAAAGAATGCATCAATTTTATAAAATCCTTTTCTGTTATCTGTCTTTGCCACCCCAATCTCAAGATCCCTGGTCCATCCGGAGCTCCAGGCTCCCATCCTCCAGCTCACTGTCTTACTGGTGCAGTCCCGGCCTCAGGCACGTGAGAATTCTGGCAGCTCCATTGCCTTGTCACTGGAAGATGCCTAAACCCCTTCAATTAAGTTTTATTAAGTGCCTGATATGGGCAAAGCTTTGAACTCTGTGTTGGGCTCAAGAAGGCTTGGTTTCTCTACCCTCTGAAAGAGGATCCAGGTCCATCCTACATACCAGGCTTACCCTTGCCTTCCACTGGTCTGAGAACACAAGGTTCACTAGGAAAAGGCCTGGGCAGGCACTGGTGGGTCAGGGCCACTAGTAACATGGCAGCCAGTGAGGATCCCTTACCCATTGCGTCCTTGCATTGGAACGCGGTGATTCCCAGGCTCGCATTCTCCAAGCAAAGGTAGGGGACCAGAGCAAACTTTACCGCCCACACCCCAATCCCCAGGGAAACACAGCCATTCTGCCCAGTACTCATGGCAAGCTGAGGTCACTGTACTCATAATCGGTAGTCTCCAAGCCGCCAGGACTCCACAACTCTGGAGTCCCAGGTTTATGCCCACCACTAAGATAGCACCTTCAACAGCTTGGGCTTGAGCCCAGAGAGCTTTGAACTTGCCTGTTTCCACCATTAATATTTGCTAGTCTGTTTCTATTGTATTTGTATGTCTATCTTATGCAAATAATACACATTCTTAAAAAAAATACACATTCTTTACAGGATACAGACCTTGGTGGAACTGACAAAGAGCAGGCAGGGGGATAAGGGCTAGTGGGGGAAATGAGAGTGTTTATGCCAATGCTTAGGTCCTTGGCAAGAGGTCTATAGAAGAGGGGTCTGCAAAAGAAGGGGCTGCAGCAGAGGGTGCTCCTCAGGTTTACTCAATAGATTTTTAAAAAAATCTTTATTGTTGAAAGTACACATATGTCCCCCTTTTCCCCTTCAACCCCCTCCCCACCCCCAGTTCTCACCACCCTACTGCCTGTGTCCATGGGTTATGCAAATATGCATACAAGGTCTTTGGTTGATTAGCTCCCACTCACCCACCTTCCCCTGCCTTCCCTCTACGATTTCACAATCTGTTCCAATAGATTTTTGACAATGGTAATTAAATGGATAAATTTCAACAAACAATGCTGAAAATTTCAACAAATGATGCTAGAAAAATTGGACAGCATATGCAAAAATATTCATCTTGACGCCTTAGCTAAGACCATATAAAAAATGAACTCAAAATGAATTACTGACCTAAATGTAAAAGCAAAAATCATAAAACGTCTAGAAGAAAAAATAGAAAATCTTTGAAACCTTCATTTAAGCAAAGATTTATTGAGACACAAAAAGCATGGACCATGAAAAATGTTGGTAAATTAGGCTTGAAAAATTCTGCTCTTCAAAAATAAAATGAGAATCCAGAGTGGGAGAATATATTTGCAAAACACATATTTGATAAAGAGTTTTTCTCCAGAATATATAAAGAACTCTTACAATTGAATAATAATAACAACCCAATAAAAATGAACAGAAATTTAAATAGACTCTCATGAACAAAGATACAAGTATTCCCCACTTTTCAAGAGTTTACATTATGCCACTTTGATTTTATGAAAGACCTACATTAGTACCTGTTTTTGCTAAAGAAAATAAATCCTAGGAGGATTTTCACTTTTATGAAGAAAAGGCGAAAATAGTGAGTCAGCCTTGGTTTTGCAGTGAGCAGTTATAAAAGTAGCATACCCTCCTCCCCTAAGCAGTTAGAGTGGTACTGCCCAGCTCCTTCCCTGGGAACTACACTTAACATTTCAGCCTCAATCCCTTAGAACTTTGAACTTTGTCTGTTAGCATCTGTGCTTAATCTAGTTTTACTTTGTGTACTAAGTACCATTAGGAAGATGTGTACTAAGGTATCAGAAAAGCCTAGGAGAGCTTGTAAATGTTATCCTATCTAATAAAGAGGGAATATGCTAATTGACCATCATGCCATCACAAAGATGGCGGTGCCCACAGCCAACAAGGAGGGAATATGCTAATTGACTGCCACACCCTCAGAGATGGCGGTGCCCACAGCCACAAGATGGCGGCGCCCAGTCCCCTCAGCCTTGCTTGGGCGGCAGGCGCACAGCACGGCCGGGCCTGCCACCACTAGGCGGGCCTGGCCACTCCGCGTGTCTACTTCTGAAGTCCCCCAGTCCCCTCAGCCCCCATCTGTCCAGAGCCAGCCTGAGGGATGACTAAACGACTGAACAAGCAAGCTGCGTGGGGTGACCAGGCAGGCAGGGGGTTAGTGAGGGATGACCAAACAATTGAACAAGCAGGCTGCGTGGGGTGACGAGGCTGGCAGGGGGGTTAGTGAGGGATGACCAAATGACTGAACAGCAGGCTGTGGGGTGACCAGGCTGGTGGGGGGGGTGTGAGGGGCAACCAGGCTGATAGGGGATCAGTTGGGGGTGACCAGGCCAGCAGGGGGGGAAGTTGGGGGCGATTAGGCTGGCAGGGGGGGCAGTGAGGGGTGACCAGGCCAGCAGGGAGGGGGCAGTTGGAGGCAACCTGGCTGGCAGTGGGGGGCAGTTAGGAGTGACCTGGCCAGTGGGTTGGGGGCAGTTAGGGGTGATCAGGCAGGCATACAGAGGCAGTGAGGGGCGATCAGGCCAGCAGGGGGAGGCAGTTAGGGGTGACCAGGCAGGCAGGCATGTGAGCAGTTAGGAGCTAGCGGTCCAGGATTGTGAAAGGGATGTCCGACTGCTGGTTTAGGCCCAATCCTGTATCAGGCCTAAACTGGCAGTCAGACATCCCCCGAGGGGTCCCAGATTGGAGAAGGTGCAGGCTGGGCTGAGGGGACCCCCAAATCCCCGTGCATGAATTTCGTGCACTGGGCCTCTAGTGTTTAGCATAAAACTAGATATAATTAAGGGTTTCAATCATGGTAAAAGAAATAAAGTCTGTGCATTCTTTGAACTTGCCTGTTTCCACCATTAATACTATTTAAATGCAGAGAGAAAGAATCTTGAAAGCTGTAGAAGTTACTAATTGTTCCGCTAGCAGCAAAGTGGTTTCTTTCAGTTGGCATCCAGAAATGGATAAAGTGGTTAGTCTATTGCTTGAGTGGATTGATGGGTGGTCAAACTGTGGTGTTCTGTTACGTTATACATAAGGAGAAATCACTCAGTCTTTTTAATAAGTGAAACTACATTGTACACATTACTCTACTTTATACAGGCTGCAGATTTATCCTATCATTCCTGATTTACTATATGTTAGTGTTATTTTAGGTAATATGTATTATTTGGTATGATTTTTGGTAGGTTACTTTTTGGGTCTGGGAATGTGCCAGAAGCCAATCATTGGTTTAATAATACAGAGATGAGGACAGGGAATTCGGAGGGCTGGTAATCCTTAATTGCTCTAAAGGGTCAGAGCTAATTATTAGATATTGGTAGTTGAAGAAACCCCCACCTGTTAGTCCTAAATTCACTGATTGGCTTTTATTGGAGTTTCCTGCCTAGGAGATATTGGTGTATCCTATAATTTTAATCTTAATAATAGGGATGGAAAAGCCAGAGTGAGTAGTAGTCCTCCCACTAGAGTTGGACTACCGCCTGGCCCCCATTTCCCAAATTAAATGTTTTCTAAGTCTCTTTTCATTTGTGTTTGGCCTTCTCCAGAACTCGAACCCTGAACCGGAACCCTGAATCACATGGGACATGAAAGGGGCTTCCACAGGAATGCTAGAAATTTTTAAATATAAATTAATGGTAATTCTTTGTTTCATGCCATTTTGGCTTATGAAAGTTTTTTCTACTTTTGGATAGCAGGGGAAAACTGTGTATGAATATCAAATGAATACTTTTTTAAAAGTTCCAATGATATTAAAAATTAAGGATATGCAAGTAAAACCACAATGAGACACCACTAACATGTTTATAAGAATGGAAAATATTAAAAAGAGAAAAAACCCTGACAGTATCAGCAGCTGACAATGATGCAGAACTGTTGGAATTTATATATTGCTGGTGGAAACACAAAATATCACAGCTGCTTTAGGAAACAGTTTGAATGTTTCTAACATGGCTAGACATACAATTACCATATGTGACCCTAAGATCCCACTCCTAAGTACTTACCCAGGAGGAATGAAAACTTATATACAGAAAAAAGACCTGTTCTGGAATGTTTATAACAACTTTAATCATAATCACCAAAACTATAAATCTCTTAGTGAGCTGATACACAAATACTACCTAATAATATACAAATATGCAAATTGACCATACCTCCGACACACCCACAAGCCACACCCACAAGCCATGCCCACCATCCAATCAAAGCGAGCATGCAAATTAACTGAAACCAAGATGGCTACAGCCACAGAGAGCATGGTTTCCTAGGTAACAGAGGAAGCCAAGCTTTCTGTCTACCCTTGCCAGGCCTAAGCCTCCACTCAAGCTACAAAGTTTCAATTATAGAAGGTAAACAAATTCAAACAAATGGCAGCAGAATGGAGCTTGAGAGAGCAGGCCAGGGTTGCCGCCGGCAACAGGGGAAGCAAAGCTTTCCGCACACCCTGGATGGGCCCACCCGCTTAAGGCTACAAAGTTTCAATTGTAACCCCAACACAAATGGCTGCCAGGAGTCCCAGGCTTGGCTCTGCTCCAGGCTACAAAGTTTCAATTGTAGAAGGAAAATAAATTCCAGATACCAGGAAGGGGTTGCCAGGGGGCATGGCCGGCCTGCAAACCACCACAGGCCCCTCACTCAGGCCGCCCCACACCCCAAGGGAACCCCCACCTGATCCGGGACGCCCTTCAGGGCAAACCAGCTGGCCCCCACCCCTGTACCAGGCCTCTATCCTATCTAATAAAAGAGTAATATGCAGATTGATCATCACTGCAACACACAATATAGCTGCCCCCATGTGGTCAAAGATCCTGCCCCCATGTGGACACAAGATGGCCACCACAAGATGGCCATCAGGAGAGGGCAGTTGTGAGGCACCCAGCCTTCAAGGGAGGGCAGTTGAGAAGGACCAGGCCTGCAAGGGAGGGCAGTTGGAGGTGATCAAACCTGCAGGAGAGGGCAGTTAGGGGTGACAAGGCTGGCAGGGAAGGGAAGTTGGGGGCAAACAGGCTGGCAGCAGAGTGGTTAGGGGGTGATCAGGCTGCAGGCAGAAGCAATTAGGGGCAATCAGGAAGGCAGGCAGGCAAGCAGTTGGGAGCCAGCAGTCCTGGATTGTGAGAGGGGTGTCCGACTGCCCGTTTAGGGCCGGGATCGGGCCTAAACGGTCAGTCGGACATCCCTTGAGGGGTCCCAGATTGGAGAGGGTACAGGCTGGGCTGAGGGACAACCCCCCTCCGTGCACGAATTTCATGCACTGGGCTCTAGTTGTAGAATAATAGAATACCTCTAAGCTATAATAAGGAATAAACTTTGGATACATACAACATGGGTAAATAGCAGAAACATGCTAGCAAAATAAGCCAGATGTAAAAGTCTATATATTGTATGGTTCCATTTATGGCATTCTGGAAAATGAAAAACTAAAGGGACAGAATTTAGATCAATGGTGGCTAAGAATCTGGATATAGAGAGTATTCATTCCAATGGAGCAGAAGGGAACATTCTGGAGTAATGGAAATCTATATATATAAAAGCCTAAGTGACCGTCACAACTGAAACAACCAAACGGATGACCGAACAGGCTTCATGGGGTGACTAGACTGACAGGGGGTTTAGTGAGGGATGACCAAATGACTGAGCAGCAGGCTATGTGGGGCAACCAGGCCAGCAAGGGGGTTAGTGAGGGATGACCACACAACTGAGCAGCAGGTTGCATGGGGCGACCAGGCCGGCGGGGGGGGGGCAGTTAGGGGCGACCAGGCTGGCAGAGGGGTAGTTAGGGGCAACCAGGTCAGCAGGGTGGGCAGTTAGGGGTGACCAGGTCGGTGGGGGGGCAGTTAGGGGTGCCCAGGCTGGTGGGGGAGCAGTTATGGGCGATCAGGCTGGTAGACAGAGGCAATTAGGAGTGATCAGGTTGGCAGATGGGCAGTTAGGGGCCACCAGGCTGGCAGGGTGGGCAGTGAGGGGCAATCAGGACAGCAGGCAGAGGTGTTTAGGGGTGATCATGCTGGCAGGGGGGGGAGCAGTTAAGGGCAATCAGTCAGGCAGGTGAGTGGTTAGAAGCCAGTGGTCCAGGATTGTGAGAGGGATGTCCGACTGCTGGTTTAGGCCCGATCCCAGATTGGAGGGGGTGCAGGCTGGGCTGAGGGGACCCTCCCCCTCCCATGCCCATGCACAAATTTCATGCACCAGGCCTCTAGTATTCTATAATTTGACTGTACAGACATACCTCAATTTATCATGTTTTTTTTAAACATTGAAGGATTGTGGCAACTATGTGTTTAGAAAGTCAATTAGCACCATTTTTCTGATAACATTTGCTCACTTTGTGTCTGTTTCACATTTTGGTAATTCTTTCAATATTTCAACCTTTTTCATTTTTATTATATTTTTATGTTGATTTATGATCAGTGATCTTTGATGTTACTATTGTGTTTGTTTTGGGGCACCACAAACCATGTCCATCTAAAACAGGGAACTTAGTTGATAAATGTATGTATTCTGACTGCTCCACCAACCTGCCATCACCCTGTCTCTCTCCATCTCAGGATTCCCTATTCCCTGAGACACAACAATATTAAAATTTGGCCAATTAATAATACTACAATGGTCTCTAAATTTTCAAGAGTAAGAGCTGCACGTCTCTCACTTTCAATCAAAAGTTAGAAATGACTAACCTTAGTGAGGAAGGTATGTCTTATTTTAAGAAATTGCCACAGCCATGCCAATCTCCAATACTCACCACCCTAATCAGTCAGCAGCTGTCAAGATTGAGACAAGACCTTCCACCAGCGAAAAGATTATGACTAGCTGAAGGCTCAGATAATGGTCAGCAATTTTTACAGTAAAGATTTTTAAATTAAGGTATGTACATAATATGTTACTTTTTAATTTTTATACATAGTATTTTAAAGAAATAATGCTATTGCATACTTAATAGACTACAATATAGCATAATGTAACTTTTATATGCAGTAGAAAAACAAAAAAATTGTGTTATTCTTTATATTTGCTTTATTGTGGTAGTCTGGAAATGAACCTGCAATATATCTGAGGTATGCCTGTATTTGTTGTTACATGACTATATACGTTTGTCAAAACTTATCAAACTACACACCTAAAAGCGTGAATTTAACTCTGTCAATTTTACCTCAATTATCCTGTCTTGAAAAAGCACCCAGAATCAGAATATTACCTATATAAGAAATTTGTATTTTATTGTGAGAGTAATAGGGTTAGATATAGAAATGTTGATTTGTGGTTTGGATCAATGATTGCCAAAGAAGGTCAGGGGTACCATAAGGAATGTGTGAAAATTATTCTTTGGAGTGTATAAAGAATATATTAGAAATTCATTTTTAATCTCTTAAATTTTTATTAACATCTATTTCTGAATTTGCTTTAAAATGTTAGGGGGAATACTTAAAACACCTGACTTTTTGATGCAGTTATATAATTCTTTCTATAAATTATCTTCAGTATCTCTTTCATTGAAAGTTCATTAACACAAGACAAATATCAAAAATCTAAATGACATTAGCACCTTTTAGTTTGTGAAAATTATCCTTATTAGCAGATCCATTAACTACAGTGAAGTTCTCACATGCCACTCAACTATGTGAGCAAAAGAATAGGAAGGAGTTGAAGCCAAAGTGCTGTAATCTGGAGATAGAGTTCAGGTTAAGAATATGTTCCCAGTGAGAAAGCAGAAGCCAAATATCATATGAGAGACAGAATGTTATAGAATAAACTATTTATTTTAATGGTATATTTTTTAGTGTATAACATCCATATGAAAGACTAGAAATGGTCTGGTTAGAATACTCGTAAAGACTATGAGGGAGCCATGATAATTGAAAAAGAAAGGAATCTTAGATCTTAAGGTTATTAAAAAATAGTCCATGACCCCTAAGGCATAGGGACAAGTAACTAAAACTGACTAAACAAAGTTGAAACGTTATTAATGTTCACTGGATGAATGTCAGCCTACCTGAAGAGGAAGAACCTCAGAATAAAACTTACTAAGGATGAGCAACCACCATAGGAAAAAGGCAAGTCACACAGTGAATCACTGCCAGGGCAGAAGAGACATATAATCTCTGTTCAAATATGTATGGACATGAAAGAGAGGGGCGGGGGGAAGAAAAAATAATACATACCAGTGACCTAGACGTCACAAGAAGATAAACCTGCTGCGATTAGAGATTTTGTGTTCTGGAAATTCTAAAACCTACACAGTGCCAATGGATGAAGCTACTAAAAATTAAGATTCAGAATGATGGAATTGGAAACATTAAAATAAATAAAAGAATAGGAAGGCTGATGAGGACCTTACAACTTTATCATCACAGCACATAGCTAACAAAGCTTTACTGTACTAGAGAGACTAAACTGTACTGTTCTTCCCTGGATTAACAAGTAAAGAGATTAACCTCTGTGGGAACTGTCTTGGGGAATTTAAAGAAAAAGGGAATTCCTTCTTGTCCTCCTTCCCCTCATGCCCAAAGCCATTCTCTGAGATACCCATAGAAAAGATTCAGGCTGGACCAAAATTCTCCCCCTCACCAATCTGAATAAAGGTACTAATCAGTTCTTTAGTGAGGAGATATAAGAAACTGTTTTTCTTTTAATTGAAATTTTCCCATTACTTTATTTCATTACCATATTGCCCACATACCATGATAAGATGTGAGATTATACTTGTTATACTCTTTTTTTTTCTTCTTTCCCTTTTTCGTGAATTTACTGGGGCAACACTGGCTAACAAAATATTATGCAGAGACCCAACAGCAGACTAGAGGAACGCAAGAATCAGGTCAAAGAGTTGAAATACAAAGCAACAAAAAACACTCAACTAGAAAAGCAAAAAGCAAAAAAATCCAAAAATTTGAAGATAGTGAAAGAAGCCTCTGAGACAACTTCAAGCATACCAACATCTGAATTATGGGGGTGCCAGAAGAAGAGAGAGAGCAAGATACTGAAAACCTATTTGAAGAAATAATGACTGAAAACTTCCCCCACCTGGTGAAAGAAATAGACTTACAAGTCCAGGAAGTGCACAGAACCCCAAACAAAAGGAATCCAAAGAGGACCACACCAAGACACATCATAATTAAAATGCCAAGAGCAAAAGACAGAGAGAGAATATTAAAAGCAGCAAGAGAAAAACAGTTAATTACCTACAAGGAAGCACCCATACGATTGTCTGCTGATTTCTCAACAGAAACTATGCAGGCCAGATGGGAGTGGCAAGAAATATTCAAAGTAGTGAATAGCAAGAACCTACAACCAAGATTACTCTACCCAGCAAAGTTATCATTCAGAATTGAAGGTCAGATAAAGAGCTTCAAAGATAAGAAAAAGCTAAAGGAGTTCATCACCACCAAACCAGTATTATATGAAATGCTGAAAGGTATTCTTTAAGAAGAGGAAGAAGAAGAAAAAGGTAAAGATAAAAATTATGAACAATAAATACATATCTATCAACAAGTGAATCTAAAAATCAAGTGAATTAAAAATCTGATGAACAGAATAAACGGGTGAATATAATAGAATCAGGGGCATAGAAAGGGAGTGGACTGACAATTCTCAGGGGGAAAGGGATGTGGGGGGTGTGGGAAGAGACTGGACAAAAATTGTACACCTATAGATGAGGACAATGGGGGTTAGGGTAGAGGGGGGGTGGGAACAGGGTGGAGGGGAGCTATGGGGGAAAAAAAGAGGAACAATTGTAATAATCTGAACAATAAAGATTTATTAAATTAAAAAAAAAGAATTCAGGTGCACAATTCCACAGCACATCATCTGTACACTATATGTGTGTTTACCACCCCAAGTCAAATCTCCATCCATTAGCATTTATTCCCCTATATCCTCTTCCACCTCAACCCCCGGTAATCACCATACTGTTGTCCATGTTGATGAGGTTTTTAAAAAATTATCTTTATTATTGAACTAGAGGCCTGGTGAATGAAATTCGTGTGTGTGTGTGTGGGGTGCCCAGCCTGCACCCTCTCCAATCAGGGACCCCTTTGGGAATGTCTTACTGCCCTCTTGCAATCTGGGACCCCTGGCTCCTAACCACTCACCTGCCTGCCTGATATCCCCTAACCACTCTGCCTGCCTGCCTGATTGCCCCTACCCACTCTGCCTGCCTGCCTGATCAACCCTAACCTCTTTGCCTACCTGCCTGATTGCTCCTAACCACCTCTGCCTGCCTGCCTAATCACCTCCAACTGCCCTCCCCTGCTGGCCTGGTTGCCCCTAACTGCCCTCACCTGCCGGCCTGATCACCCCCCAATGGCCCTTCCCACTGGCTTGATCTCACCCTCAACTGCCCTCCCCTGCCAGCCTGATTGACCCTAACTGCTTCTGCCTCAGCCCCCACCACCGTGGCTTTGTCCAGAAGAAAGTCAGACATCCAGAAGATGGCCAGTCAACACAGTCTAATTAGCATATTACCCTTTTATTAGTATAGATAGATTATATAGGATTGCTTAAATGGGGGGTGGGGGAGCCTTTTTCAGCAGGAGGAGATGCTCTTGGCAGACAAAAATACGTAATCTCTATATCTGGACTGATTGCCAGCCATATGCACTATACTGCCAAACCAGTCATTAAAACATTGAACCACTATCTTACATCTTACACCAAACAGCTGTTTTCCTTAAAACCCCTCTTCAGCCCCCACTTTAGGTTCTGCCTTCACAGTTCACCCAGAATAGGTTCTGATTGGTCAGTTTCTATGCCAGTCAGCATCTCTGGGCCTATCTCCAGGCCTGATCCACAGCCTCTGCGGCAGCTGCTGATCAGGCCTTGCCTCTCTCTCTCCAGGCCTCACCAGCAGCCATGGTGGCTGGTGATCAGGCCCTGCCTCTCTCTCTGGGCCTTTCTCCGGGCCTGATCTGCAGCTGCCACACCCACCTTTCCCCGACCACCACCCCTGCCACTCCACCCACGGGCCACAAGCCTTGCTGTGATAGGAGCCTGTGGGTCATGGGGGTGGGACCAAGAAGTGCTCCATGCACTTCCCGGTGATTAGTCGTCCATCTGGTCATTTAGGTTGTGATGGCCCCTGGCCTTTTATAATGTAGAAGTTATACAGATGTACTCCTTTTCCCCATTGACCCCTTCTAGTCAGCCTCCTCCCTCCATGCACTTTTCTCTCCTTTTTCTTTTTTGCTCTGTCCCTCCACCCTCCCACCCAGTCCCCCAAACCTCATCACCAACAGCTATAACCCTGCTCTCTCTATCTATGAGTCTGTCTCTACTTTTCTTGTTAGTTCATTAGATTCCACATATGAGTGAAAGCATATGATACTTGTCTTTCTATGAATGGCTTATTTCACATAGCATAATGCTCTCTAGGTATATCAGTGCTGTAGCAAAGGGTAAGATTTCCTTCTTTTTATAGTTGAGTAGTATTCCTCAGTGTAAATGCACCACAGCTTTTTTATCTGCTCATCTACTGATGGACACTTGGGCTGCTTCCAAATCTTAGCTATTGTAAATAGCACTGCAATGAACACAGGGATGCATATATTCTTTTAAATTCGTTTTTCAGGTTTCTTAAACTATTAAAGACACAGTGTCTAAACTTCAGAGTTTCTCAGACAGCATCATGGCAAGGTTATATGTTAGAATTTTTCAAATAGATAGATATACAAATATGGGTTTGGGACCAAGTTCTAACTTTACTAGTTAAAACAACTGGTATACTGATATAAAAATATATTACAAGATTAAAATAAATTTTAAAAGTTCAGCAATAGTCTAAATGTGTAGTAGAAATATACATTATATGAATGTAAGAAGGAAGTGGGGAAGAAGAAATTAAAAATGAACCAATGAAGATCTGAAAATATATATCATTGATTGGTACATCTGGATATAGACTAGAAATCGATCAGTGAAATCTCAATCATCTAGAAAAATCTTCAGGTCATTGGTCTGTGTTTAACTGCCTCGTTAACCACAAAAAAAAACACACACAAAACAGTTATGTTAGAGTTCTTAGGGTTACTAATAGTTTCTCCCCCTTTTTTTAAAAATATATTTTATTGATTTTTTTTACAGAGAGGAAGAGAGAGGGACAGAGTTAGAAACATTGATCAGCTGCCTCTTGCACACCCCCTACTGGGGATGTGCCCACAACCAAGGTACATGCCCTTGACCGGAATCGAACCTGGGACCCTTGAGTCCGCAGGCCAACGCTCTGTCCACTGAGCCAAACCGGTTTCGGGCAATAGTTTCTCCTTTTGTGTTTATACATATTCTCCTGAAAACTTGCAAGGAAACTTTAAAATAATTTTGAATTGGTGATACTAGAGGATACTCACTTAAAGAAAAGGTAAAGAAAAAGAGAATTAGTAAAGCAATTTTATCTGTTAAACATGAACAATGAAAATGGAGACTATATACAAAAAGATTAATAAATACTGGGCACCAAAGAAACACTGTGGTTGGGAAAAAATATTTTAAAATTAAAGGAATGAGAAGTAGTTATGTAATGCCACAGCATGCAGGCTTTATTATAGCTATTAAATATAAGAAATGAGTGTGTAGGAGATTGGAAGAGCGGAGATGTTGGTGAGTACATCGAGGGGATATAATTTATGTTAGTGGATACTTTAATAGTTAGGGGCCTCTCAAGATTTATTCTCAAGTAATCTTTTAACTTCTTAAAACTGCCCTATCTACACAAGGCAACCACAGATACTTGGTTTAGTGTCTCTACTCAGACAACACCACAATGACCTCATTAAGAGGATGAACTTAGTGGCCATATATTTGGATACAATGGCTACCTATTGAATAGGGTACTTTTCAAGGATTTCTTGAGTCAGGCAGTTGGCTATTATCTACAAGTCTTCCATAAGTAGACATCATTATACCCATTCATATAATTTCTTTAGAGGAGTTTAACATATTTAATTCTTTCCTAAGACTAGAACCCAAGGTTTTAAATTTAAAATGTTATGGCTACTAAGCCAGAATCAAAATAAATTGTACTCTATATTCTCAACTTAACCATGTTTTAACATGGAATGGAAGAAGCCTTACCAATGTCACATGGGTTGTGGAGGGTCTGTCCCTGTGACCCTGTTGTTTTGATTCTCTGGTTGCTTGTCCAGCAGGGCCTTCTTCCTGCTCAAGGCTTCTGTTGTTGCACTGCCTTTCTGGGGCTCAACTAGCTTCACATACAGATTCACCAGGTCATGTGCATCTCTGATATTAACCTAGGCTGTCCAAAAAGAGGCAGGGAATCAAAAAAATTCAATGGAAATGGTGTGGAGAAACTTCCTTACAAAAAGAAAGAAAGAAAGAGAGAGAAGAGAGAGAGAGAGAGAGAGAGAGAGAGAGAGAAAGAAAGAGAGAAAGAAAGAAAGAAAGAAAGAAAGAAAGAAAGAAAGAGAAAGAAAGAAAGAGAGAAAGCTTCAGCAGGCATGTCATTCTAAAACACAGGAAGAAGATAGAATCTCATCTGTGATATAGATGCCATGTTTATTTTCCTTTTTGTTTTTGTTATTTGAAATGCTCTCTGTGACACAGTTTGGTCACATGTTTGGTTATTTGGTTCATGCTGAGATCATTTATCCCAGGAAAACTGTGATGGGGGGACAGGAAGCAGGGAAATAATAACTGTCTTGCATCTTCTGTAGGCCAAATTTGACATAGATATATTTTTAAGGCTTTTTTTTTTTTTTTTTTTAGTTCTCCCCTCAGTCCTAGTGTGGGGATTTTTATTCTAGACATGTACAAATTTGTAAACAGAACTGTGGTCACACTCTACATGCCATTTCATAGTCTGCCAATATAAAATATGTTTCATTAATCACTTCAAATGTAATTCCCCCCTAATTTGTATGCTCAATTCATAAAATAGTTGTCTAGAGAAAACTTGGAAAATCTGGCAAGTGCCATCTTGTGACCAATAGCAGAACTACACCCTGTTACTACTAGTTCCTTATGGGAGAAGGTTGGGAACTACATCCTGCCAAGACAGCAATTTTCTCAGGCTTCTAGAATATACAATGCTCAAATTTACAGTTTTGTTATGCATTGCACAAAAAATGGAATGCTAATGTCTATACTTCCAATGGTCTGATAAAAAGAAAATGGCATGCTTGTGAAAATTGAAAAGATAAAGATTTATTTTAAAAAAGTATAATTCTGGAAAAAATAATCAATATTATTGTCTTCTGAGTACCTTTACATATTTTTTATTTACATATATACACGAACGCATATAATTTCAGACCAGCATTTTACTGTGCTTAAGCCCATGGTTTGAAAGTATTTTTCATATTAATAAGTATTTTCAACGTCCTTTTTAATGAATCAGTTCAAATATAATTCCCCCCTAATTGGGACATTTTATGCTAATTTTTTTCTCATAGTCTTTTAAAAATGACCAAATATATATTAATAATTATTTTTAAATAAATAGTAAAGTGTCCTGTCTCTCCAATCACACAAACAATCCCATTAATAGGTAGCCTTATGTTTTTTTCTTATTTTGTTACACAAATTTCATTAACACAGTACTTTATCTTTAAATGACATAATGTGGTACTTGCCATTCTGCAATTTTCATTTTTCACCTAATACAATTTCTCAGACATCTTTTCAAATTACTACATGTTCATACTTCCATTTGTCAGCTATATAACATTCAATTGTATGCATTGCACCATGCCACATAATATTTTTAAAACTGCTAATAAAAATGAACCAAATCCTTTCTCTGTCTCACTCTTAAACTTAAAAGATATAGAAAGATGGTTTTTGCTCACAATAGCTATACCATACCTGTGAGTCTGAAAGAATGAGTTGCAAGGAGGACACACACAGGGCTATAGCCAACACAGCAACCAGGCTATGCGCTTGATCAGGTCCAGGAAAATTTCCACTATTGGCAAAAGACAAGGGGGATATGTTTTCAAGTCTGTGTGTATGTGTGTCTACCAGTGTTTATATGTCTAAAACCAAATGGGTGCACTGTTTCAGCTTCATTTTGCACTTCTAGTGATAAAAAAAAATGATCACAAAATAAAACAATTCTAAAAATGCTAAAACTGGTTAAAATATATTTTGAAACCTCCAGTAATCTGAATGCTTTAGAGATGCTGACTGTTAAGAGGAGATTCTAGTTCTCTGATTAAGGAAAATCATATATTTTTTACAAATGCTATCACTCAACAGCATATCTGGATCCCTTTCATGTTCGTGTACATTTATATTTCTGTTTGTATGGGCTAATCACTTTTTGTTTACATTATTCTATCCGTTATTTTTGTGTAGAATAATAAATGTTTAAATAAAAATATAATAAACTCTCTAATGAAGATAGAAACATGGGATGTCGTGTAAAAATTAACATGAACAGCATGCCTCACTAAAGTCTTAATTTAGAAGCTGTAATCTGATCACCCATTCCCACACTGTGGACTTCAAAAAATATCGGGAGAAACTAAATTTTCAGGGGGTTAAATCTGTCACAATAACAGCAATTTCCCCCAAACTCTATTTCATTCCCACCTCTTGCAGACAACAATCTATTTTTTCCCATCGTAATACCAAAGCCCGAAGAAATTCCCAGAAAATAACTCGCTTTAAGACAGCCATTACCTTGAAGCTTCTTGTCAGCTGCAGCCTCATGAAATGCAGCCCCTCCCCCAAGACAGGCCAGGAACAGCTCACTTCCAAGCTTCTGAGAGAATGCTCCGCCCCCTCCCTGTGATGGGGAAAGCAGGGGGCCTTTCCCTAAATTAGAGGGAGGAGAATCACCAAGTAAACTGAAATTCACTTAAAGGGGAAAAACGGTCATTTTTAAAGGACATCAAAGCGAAATCGCAATATGTATCTCTTTAATTTCCATTCAAAACACAGGGGTAGGTGATTTCCTAAAAAGAAGTAGCAAAACCCTTTATCATACAATAAAGACCTAGTTAAAAATATCTCTTACAGATTTTTCTTGCCCTTTTGACACTATTTTACAAAAGATGTTAAGACACAGCTGGTCAAGTATCAGGGGGAACACTTTGTAAAGTATATGATTATGTAACCATTATGCTGTACACCTGAAACTAATACAAAATAATATTAAATTTTAAAAATTTAAATAAAAAAGGTAAAAAAAAGGTTCTTGTTTGTGATTGCAGTAAATTGATGCATTGTTTTGTGAAGAATTAAGTAGCTACAATTTTAATTCTTCTGGCCCCATGACATGATATGCTTCTCTTTTTACTCAGTTTATCTCCCTCATCCTTCAGAACGTTTCATAGTTTTCATAGTTTTTTTCAAGCAAAATAATTTCTAAACAAAAAACATCACTCAAAATCCTTATAGAAAATGGATATCTAAATATACTGAAATTGAAAAAAACTGTGGTAAAAATACAGTTAGCCAAAGTTAAAAACAGAAGAACTTGACAAAACCTGTTAATTAAAAAAAATCTCTAAAGTAACTCTAAACAATTTATTAAGAAACAAATAGCAAAGACAGGCCAGGAACAGCTCACTTCCAAGCTTCTGAGAGAATGGATGAGTAAAGGACACCCATAGGCAATTCACAATGTTCTGAAGGAGTAATTCTTCCCTGCTATGGATATTTAATTCTCTGTGAGCAAACTCATGTAGTACAATTACAGGTAACTCTGTTCTTCTTGTACATTTACAAGTCCCTAGGCTATTTGGTAGATTTGTTTAAATTTGATGTTATAAGACCCACTTGAATCCCAGGATAGTCATTGTCCTTCAAGAGCATTCCCTGTGCAAAAGCTGAGATCTTGGCTTCTGTCTGCAACTTTGTTTCATATGAATTTGCTCAGTGGAGAAAGGGAGGTGTTATCCATAGGAGATCCTCAAAACCCAAACATTCAAATAAAGATTAAAACCGAACAGTACATAAAAAGTAATGACCTTCCCCAATAATCAAATATATGCAAATATAAACAAGATTTTATTTTTCTACCTAATTTGACGTACCAAGAAACAATGAAATGATACAATGGTGAGTTGGCAAAGGAGTGATGAAATGGGCACTTCTTCTCATGTGCAAGGTCACAAAGACGGGAAGAGGGAAAGACAAAATCAAAGTCAAGTCTCTATCTGACTCCCAAACAGAAGTATTCTCTTTCCACCAGAACTCGCTGACTCCTGGGCTTGGAATCCTGTCTCTTTGATAGAGTCAAGGATGATATGTAATTCATCCTCAGATTTTGAGGACATTGGTGAATGTAACGTCAGAGTGAGTATTGCTTAATGTCATGTCCCTGATGGTGAACATATTGGTGAACTACGACCATCTTCATTATTAACTACAATAGTTATCTATGAACTATCTTTCACATCCCCACACAAAGTTAAAAAATATTTTCTGCACTATTCTTTTGCACCAACAATATCTGCATGACAGCATTCACTTGGCTATAAGGTAGTTATGACATGTGTCTTTGTGTCGCAGGGTTTGGCAGTACTTTCCCTTTCAGATATAGCTATTCCTGGAGAGGGGTTGAAAAACATTTGTTATGCAGAAAAATGCCAGTTTCATTCCATCTCATTTAAAAATGGCAACTCCTTGTTCTTGTGCATTTGTTGTTTACAATTGCTAATTCAATATGGAAAATATTTCTATCCTCTTCCGTTGAGCTTTTTGCTCACAAAATGCTCAAGAAATTAAAATTAAGTTTTAGATTTCTATTGCCTTTAACTGCCAATGGTTCATTCTGAGCATCTGTTCTTTTAAGGCGAAGAGATTAAGTAATACAAATTAGTAGTTGCAAAATAGCCACAGACATGTAGATTACAGCATAGGGAAAACAGTCAACAAAACAGTCGAGATAACTATGTAGTGGGTACTTAAAGCCAGAGGGGACCACTCTGTAAAGTACTTGATTTACTAACCACTTTGCTGTACATCTGAAACTAATACATAATAATATTGAATGTCATTTGTAATTGAAAAAATAATAATAAAAAGAAAACAGAATCATTGTAAAAAAAAAAAAAGATAATGCTGAGTTTAAAAACAATATAAAATGTAAATAAAGTTGATGAGGCCCTCACAACTCCATGCATTATTAGAGTGAACTAGCAAACATGACTCCTATCTCTTGTCACCTGACTATTCAGGTTAGAGAAACAGATCTGTAGTATGATACAGCTCTTCCTGTAATTAAGAAATGAAGACAAATAAAACTGTCTGCCCTGGGGACTCTAAAGAAAGAATCCAACATTCTTTCAGAGACATATAACAGAAGGGTCAGGGTACTTCAAAATTATTCCAGTAACCAATCTGAATAAAGGACATCTTCGATGAGTAGATAAGGATTTCTGATGGCAGAACCCAATGTCCAGCCTTTAAGAGTTTTTTATGGAGGCATTATGACAGAGTTGCATATAAGCAGGCAGGAAGACAGTTCTGGGTTTGAGACCTTTATTATCTCAGTGGAGAGAAAACTTTCAAATCATTGACAAGGATGCTGAGTTGTCTTCTTCTCGCACAATATAGCGTAGTTAAGAAAGATGCATGAGTCACTTGCATCAGAGGATATTAACTTAGATTGTGTAAATATTAAACCATATTTAATGGTACAATAAAAAAGAGTAGAGTATCTGTCTAAGTGTGTAGTAAGAGACAGATAAGACAGGAAGAACGGGAAAACGGGATAAGAAGTCCTAATTTAACTATAGAGTTATTAAATTTGCACATGTTAAATTAAGACATCAAACAAGACACAAAACGTGGTGGAAAAATCCTTAGGTCACTGGTCTGGTTTTAGCTGCCTGGTTTTCTAGAAAAGCAGTATTTTGAAGTTCCCATAACTCATTAGAGCTAGTAAATGGTTCTCACCTGTTGTATCCTCTTCAAAAACTTCACAAAATAGCTTGAATAAAGTGTTTTCAAAGGGTAATGACTAGATTATATTAAAACATGGCAGATGGAGGTGGGCAAAGGGGGGTAAATGGGGGACATCTATAACAGTGTCAACAGTAAAAATAAAGTAAAAAAAATGGAAAAAAAGAAAAGGGATCAGGTAAGTTTACTTTGCTAAGCAGAAAGAGGTGGACAATTAGAATGGAGACAAGATACAAATCATAATAAATAGTGGGTATCAGATAGAGAAGGTCAGAGAAATGGAACATATTTAGGGGGAGGGGAACAAAAACAGAAAAGAAGTATTATGATAACATAAACCAAATATTTTATCTTTACTATTTCTGTTGTACGATAAGAAGGACATGTGTGTGGGAGAATCTTTGGCAGTGTCAGGGGAATTATTTTCGTTCCTGGATAATTTGTGCCTTTAGGACCCCACTGGGTTATCATGAGGAAATGATAACCTGCTATTGCTGCCCTGTCAGTCCAAAGCAACCAAAGGTATCATGGACACAGATAGCGTGGTTTAGCACTAACAACCTCATTAAGAGCATGCCTTGAAGAGTCAGATAATTGTGATCAGTGTTATGAAAAATTAAATATGTTAAACCACTACTAAATATTATTAAAGAAAGTATACAGATGTCGACTTAAGGAAGATCATAAGACCTTAAAGAAATCTTTATCACTATGCAATCTAGTATGTAGTGATGATAACCTAGCATAGTTGTCATGGATTGGAGAGTCAGGCCACTTGCTGGAACCTCAAAATGCCTAAATAGCCTCTTGCATGATTTCTTCATTGTGGTTTAACACAAAGTATTTCCCCCTAACTGGAAGGTATGACTTTTACTTACAAAACATTATGGTGGCAGAATAGGGAGCAAAATAACATGTACCTCAAATTCTCAACTTATAATGATTTTAATATACAATTTTAATTTAAAATGCTATGGCTGCAGAGCAGGAAGCAAAATGAATTATACCCAAAGTTCTCAACAAGTTTCTAATGTGAAATATTTTGTGAAATGGGAAGAGCCTTACCCAGTGTCATGTGAATTGTGCAGGGTCTGGCCCTGTGATCTGGTTACTTTTTTAAATATGTTTTTATTGATTTCAGAGAGGAAGAGATAGGAAGAGAGAGATAGAAACATCAATGATGAAAGAATCATTGATTGGCCACCTCCTGCATGCCCTCTATGGGGGATCGAACCCACAACCTGGGCATGTGCCCTTGACCAGACTTGAACCCAGGACCCTTCAGTCTGCAGGCAGTCGCTCCATTGAGCCAAACCAGTTAGGGCATGATCTGGTTATTTTGTTTATCACTCTAGCTGCTTCTCCCTGCCCACGCTTCTATGGTCAAATTGCCTTTCAGGAGCTCAACTGGCTAAACATGCAGATTCACCAAGTCATGTACATTTCTGATATAAATTTAAGCTGTTCAAAAAGAGACAGGAAATCAAACCAATTAAATGGAAATGACTTGAAGAAACTTCCCTACCAAAACTTCAGCAGGCGTGTCATTCTGAAACACAGGAAAGAGATGAAATCTCATCAGTGATATGAATACCATGTTTAATTTTCTTTTTGTTCTTATTATTTGAAACTCGAGGCCCAGTACATGAAATTCGTGCACAGGGGGGGTGTGTCCCTCAGCCCATCCTGTACCCTCTCCAATCTGGGACATCCCTCTCACAATCCAGGACTGCTGGCTCCCAACTGCTCGCCTGCCTGCCTGCCTGATTGCCCCTAACCACTTCTTCCTGCCAACCTAATCACCCCCAACCACTCACCTGCCAGCCTGATCGAACCCTAACTTCTCCCCTGCCGGCCCAATTGCCCCTAACTGTCCTCTCCTGCAGGCCTGGTCACCCCCAACTGCCCTCCCCTGCTGGCTCAGTAACCCCTAACTGCCCTCCTTTGCCAGCCTGGTTGCCCCTAACTGCCCTCCCCTGCAGGCCTGGTCCCCCCCAACTGCCCTCCCCTGCAGGCCTGGTTCCCCCAAACTGCCCTCCCCTGCTGGCCCAGTCACCCCTAACTGCCCTTCCCTGCTGGCCTGGTCTCTTCTAACTGCTCTCCCCTGCAGGCCTGGTCCCCTCAATAGCCCTCCCCTGCTGGTCTGGTTTTCCCCAACTGCCCTCCTCTGCCAGACTGGTCACCCCTAACTGCCCTCCCCTGCGGGCCTGATTGCCCCCAACTGCCCTCCCTTTCAGGCCTGGTCCCTCCCAACTGCCCTCTCCTCCTGGCCTGATTGCCCACAACTTCCCTTCCCTTCTGGCCTGGGTCCCCCCCAACTGTCCTCCCCTGCAGGCTTGGTCTCTCCCAACTGCCCTCCTCTTCCAGACCGGTCACCCCTAACTGCCCTCCCCTGCTGGCCTGATCGCCCACAACTGCTCTCCCTTGCAGGCCATCTTGTGATGGCCATCTTGTGTCCACATCGGGGCAGCCATCTTTGACCACATGGGGGTGGCCATCTTGTGGGTTGAAGTGATGGTCAATTTGCATATTACCCTTTTATTAGATATTAGGATGCTTTCTGTGACACAGTTGTTATTTGGTTTATGATAAAATCATCCCTCTTATGAAAAGTATTATTTGGGGAGAGGAAAGAAGTGAATAATGATTGCCTCATGTCTTCCTTCTATAGGCTAAATCTGTGCAGCTACATTTAAAAAGTGTTTTCTGTTTGAATTCTCACATCAGTCTTGTGTGGGATTTTTTTCTGCTATATATGTGCAATTTTTCAACAGAAATGCAAACCCACTCTGAGACTGCCTCGTAATCTGCTAATACAAAATATGTTTTATTGCTTTGTCTACTTCATAAAAATGGTTGCCTGGAGAAATTGGGGACACTTGACAAGGGCCATCTTGTGACTAGAACCAGAATTGCAGTCACCTAAGTCCTTAGGGGGGAAGGATGGGAAGGAAGTGCAGCCATTCAAATAGCCTTCTCAGGATTCTAGACATTTTCATTCTCAATTTGAGTTGTGTGAATGTTAGAAAAAAAATGGGATCATAAATCCTCATTTTAGTATTTATGATAATACCTCTCATGCATATTGTATATATTTTGTCTTTTGTATTTCAAAGAACAAAGCAAATCCTCACATTAATTATAAAAATATACTGGTTTGCTCTACATACAGGGTGTCCCAAAAATGAAATGTATACACACTTTAAATAATTATTAATTCCAATGGATTAAATCTGAACAGAAAGAAACATAAAATGAGCTATCATAAATGTATGTGTACACATTTTTTGAGACACCCTATATTTCTAGAACTTTCCTATAGATATTTTAAAACATGTATTTTTTGAAACCAGACCTTTATTCTTCCTAAGAATATATTTGAACATCTTTCCACATCAATAAATATTTTCAACATCATATTTTTGTGAATTATTTTATAAGATTTTCCCATATTTTAAAAGTTTATCTTATTTTATCATAATGAAAATTATTCAAACTTACTCTTTTCAAAACAAGAAAGAGGTTGGTGGGGAAGGGTGGAGGTGGGAAAAAAGCGGGGGGGGGGGGGAAGGCAGGCTCCTGCAATAATGTCAACATTAATAATTTTTTAAATAAAAAACAACAAGGAAAAAATGCAATATTTTTAAATGGAGAAATGCAATATATAGAAGTTTGAAATGTTCTGTCTTTCCAAGCACATGTATATTTTCAATTAATTAAAGCAGCAAGTATAGTTCCAGGTTTTCTTCCATATGTTGTACTATTATTAAACAGGCCATTCTCCAATTGCTTATTTTTAGAATATAATTTGTAAATTTTTTATTATCATTGCATTTATCTCACTGCATTAGCTTATTCTTTTTATAGCTACATAGTATTCAACAGTATGGATGCAGCATCCTATGTGACTATCCTATAGCGTTTAAATACATTTTTGAATTCTTTCTCAAAAGTACATAAAAATGTAAATAAATATCTTCTGCTTGAACCAAAGTCTGGAATATAGTCTAAATATTTGAAATGCAAGAAAAGCACAAGAAACCAATTAACCAGTATTCTCAAATACACAGAAAAATCCAACTTCAGCTAAAGACAATGTAGTGTGTTTGCTACATAAAATCTAAAGAATAAAAAACACACCATCAATATTCCAAAACCTGAGCTTTTCACTGATTACATTTCAGTCGGATACCTTTGACTTTTCCCATCATTATATACAAAAAAAAAGTATATATATATATATATATATATACATTTATATATATATACACACACACACACATACACACATATATATATACACACACAGCATATATATACACATATATATATACATATATATGTGTATATATACATATATACACACACATATATATATGTATATATACATACTAGAGGCCCAATGCACAAAGATTCGTGCAAGATTCATGAATGGGCCTTCCTTACCTTGGCTGCCGGCACTGCCTTTGCTCCAGCCTGGAGCCGCCTTTCTGCCTTTCCACGCTGCCCAGAGGCCCCGAGCAGCTGAGGCGGTGTGGAATGCCCCCGGATGCTCAGCGCCTGCGTGTGCAAATAACCTGCCATCTTTGTTGGGTTAATTTACATACTCACTCCTGATTGGCTGGTAGGCATCGTGAAGGTATAGTCAATTTGCACCTTACTCTTTTATTAGTGTAGATATGATTTGAAATTACATTAATCACTAATATGTTTGAACATCTTTCCATGTTTATATGTTTACATGTTTTTGGCAGGTAGTTTCCCCCCACGTTTTTAAATTCTCATCTCAGTTATTTTATGCTGATATAGGTACTACATACTAAGTGAAATGTGGAAAAAAAAGTGGGAAATTTCCTCTCTTAATTTCCTTAGATATACTTTATTAGTAAATATATTGTTTGTTTTGTTTTATTATATTAATATGTATCTATTTTGGGGGGGTTTAAGATTTTCAGACATTTTCATATTACAGTATAAACAGGAATATATAATTATTTTGATAGATAGGTAGAGATGTAGACAAAGGTTGTCCTTTGCACATCCATAAACCAGCAATTCTTTTAAAATATTAAGCATCCCCTGACAAATAATCAAGCTTCTAATTCTCAGAAGTACTTAACTCTGCACAGTTACAAAGTACTACAGATTCTACCATACAAACCAATAAAACAGTAAGATTTGATAGAAACACAATCAAAACAACCAAAGTAATATGAAAAGTCAACACCCCCAACCAACAACTTCATTTTTTCATTGGGATTATCACTATATTTTTTTAAAGTAAGGAAGATAAATTTATCAAGTTCTGTTTCATCGTTTATCTCTGTTAACACTGTTTTTTGATGGAAACATAAAACATTCTATTTAAAAGTTAGCTTTTCCAACCTCATGAAGTACTTTTTCTGCAGGTGTAATCTGACCCCCTCCCCCCAATTTTAAAAATATGAACTTTTGAAATATCTGGAGGAATACAAAATCTAAATATTAATTCTCTCACAGAAACAATGACTCTCACAAAATGACACTCCTTTCCCACTACTCCAAAACACCAGTTCCTTCTTTTCTCACCTTTACAGCAAAATCTCCAGAAATCTCGGATAATAACTAGATCCTAAGACAGCCATTACCTCCAAGTTTCTGCTCTTCAGAAGAAGCCTCCTAAGTCTGTATGTAACAGGGCTCCTCCCCAAGACTGCTCAGAGGAAGCTCACTTACAAGCTTCTAGACTCTAGAGGATGCTCCGCCCCCTCCCTGTGATGGAGAAAGCAGGAGCTCCTTCTCTCATTTAGCAGGAGGAGAATCACCAAGTTAAACTGAAATACAGTTAAAGGAAAAAAAATGTTTCTTTTAAAGAACTTTAAAGTGTAATGGCAACATATGTTTGTTCCATTTCCATTCAAACCCCTAGGGGAGGTGATTTTCTGAAAAGCAAAAAGTAAAGAAGTGTAGCAAATCCCTTTTTATATAATAAAGATGCAGTTAAAATATTCCTTACATATTTTTTCAGGCTTTCTCTGGTAAATTTCTCTGGTAAATTTAAGACCTACAAGTCAAACTCCTCTAAAAAAGTCTGCTAACTGTCTTGATCGGGATTGTAGTGAATTAATCCTTTATTTTAGGTAAAATTGATTTTTTATAGTTGTGAATCTGAACTTGGGACATAATATACCTCTCTTTTCACTCAGGTCTTCTAATACTTCTTTCCTTAGGTCATTTCTAAAGAAAAACCATCATCCCTACCTGGTTTGGCTCAGTGGATAGAGTGTAGGCCTGCGGACTGAAGGGTCCCAAGGTTAGATTCTGGTCAAGGACACATGCTGGGGTTGCTGGTTTGATCCCCAGTAGGGGACCTGCAGGAGGCAGCCAATCAATAATTCTCTCTCATCATTGATGTTTCTATATCTCTCTCCCTTCCTCTCTGAAATCAATAAAAATATTTTTTAAAAATAAAGAAAAACCATCAAACAAAATCTGAAAGGAATATATATATTTATATTATATATATATATATATATATATATATTCACATCATAATAAATCAAAGTAAAAAATCAACAACAAACATATAAATTATTTTCAGTGCATATGATTATATAAACAAAAACACCCCTAAAGTGGTTCTTATATTTCAAAAAGTGAACAACAGAGTAGAGAACTGGGTAAAGGACACAAGCAGAAAGTTCACAATTTCTTTCCCACTCTTGATATTTACTTCCCTGTGAAGAAAACTCAAGCAGTGCCCCCTGAAAGCTCTCTCTCTGCTTCTACTAAACTAGACACACCTTTAGACTGATGGATACATAGATTGCTTAAATCTGGGGTTCTACTAGTCCTATTTTATTATAATTATGAGCAATAGCCTACTATAATTCACTTCCCCCTCTTAATGAAGCTGGCATTTTGGCTTTATCTGCTATTCTATTTTATTGCAATTTGTTCATTATTTTCAAGATATAACCATTTTAAACTTTTATGTACATTGCTGGACAAGAGAGAGCATTTTGTTTTGCTGTAACAGAAGTGGAAGAAAATGCTGGTCAGCTTTTCCTGAGGTTCTTGTAACATACAAAGCATTTTGCTAAAGTATTCATTTTGGTCTTGTAATGTCTGATGTGATGTCTAATATCACATTCTCTCAAGGTCTCTGTACTAATTTGAAAAATGAAAGCTTCTCAATATTGCAACTCTACAAAAACAGTTTCTGTTCATGAGAATCTCTACAAAATTTTGGAGTCAGTTATTCTGCTTATCAAGGACAGAACATTAAGAAACATTGTTCATTGAAACAGAGACATTGAGAACAGAGAACTGACAAACTTTGCACTTAAAAATTTTAAGACCTTGAAAAACTGCTATTCAAAACAAAAAAGTTTCTACTCTGAGGGTTTCTCTTTTATTATTGCTGATGTTATTTTAATTTTCTTTATTATTAGAATATTTTAAAAGAAACTAGTGTTACATGGAAAACAAACACACCAACATGTAAAATATGAATATACCAAATGTTGGTGAGGATGAGGAGCAATTAAAAGGTTCGTACACTGCTAGAGTACTTACCCAAATTCAGTTTGGGAAATGTTTGGCATTATCTTCTAAAGATGAACACCATGGAGGTTAACAGAGACCATCTAGGGCTTTCAGAAGCAGAGTGGTATATGTAAATTGGTAGTAGAGAAATTATCTCCTCGGAGAACTATGTATACTCCAGCACCTATTTAAACTATCCAGTGGGGTGTAGAAAGTAAATATTTAAAATTCAATTTTAATCTTGATTTATTTTATAAGCTTCTATTTATAAATAATTTAAATGCTCATAATAAATTATTTGTACATTATAAAAAATATGATCTTTGGGTAGTGTCCACAATTTTTTTATAGTAGTGATAATAAAATATATATGTGGAAATCTCTACTTTATGGGACTCATAGCTCACATAGCCTTTCTACTTGTCTTCTTGATTTTTGTAGTTTTGTCAGCTAGGACAAGGCTCTGGAGGTCTTATTAAATGCTGTTCTTGCTAAATGTTAAAATGTAGCACAGTGTTTTGAAGATGCAGCTGCAAAGAGATGAGCTTGACAGGAACTCAACCAGGAAAGTGTAGCCAATTGCAAAGAAGAAATCAACATATAATTGACCAAATATTCTAATTAACAATGGCTAAGCCTTCCTTCAGGAAGACATATCTTTGGATGTTAATTCACTTTCTCCTTTATTGCTGCAAGTAAATAAAACTAGCTGGCGATAATCACATCTCCTTCTTGAATAGAACACCCCAAGCAGCGAACCCCTTGAGTCTGGCAACAGTTTGGAATTATAATTTATATACTGATTTCACTTCCCAGAAAAACTACCATTACTGCTATTAAATGTTTAAGGTAATAAGAAGAAACTGAATTGTAGTAAGCCAAGTTTTTAACCAAAGGATTGGTTCTTGCCAACTTCAGACAATGCAACAAAATATGTGAGCCTACAGTTATTCCATTTTGACTATATTATAATATAGGTTTTCTCTGTAATATTATAAAGTCAATTTTAATGCCAACAATTATTGTTTTTCTTTAATGTCAACCTAAATTTAATTTCTAAGTTCTCTAATTAACTTTGAGACCTTAAAAATAATGAGTAAATATTTTGGGAATACCTGGAAAATTCCTAAGAAAATCAGAATTCATAACACAAAGCATCAAGCATATCAACTTGCAATGCAATAATTTTTTCTTAGAGTTTTACATATAGAATTATTTTTTTCTAAAGTTCAGATTAAATAATAAAACTAATATGGTATATGCATCACTTATAATATGTTGAAAGTTTAGTTGGATTTTAAAGCTCAAGTTTAAACCTTCTATAATATGTATTTATTTGTGTGTGCTGGTATCTAGGTCCATATGTGTAAAATACACATATAATGGTACACTAATTTAAATAAGAGCAATATATGAATAATAGAAAAGAGAGGATTAAATAATTAAAACAAAAATTATCTTAGAATATAAAATTTGCCTTTGCAAAAAGATCATATAGACATTGATTTTTCACATATTCTATCCAGATAATCCCACTTCTAGTAATATATCCCAAGAAATCAGAAACATCAATCAGAAAGGACATATGCACCCTTATGTTAAATGGAATAATATGCAGCTATAGAAAAGGAGGAACTCTTACCATTTGCAAGAGCATGGATGGACCTGGAGAGCATTATGCTAAGCGAAATAAGCCAGTTGGAGAAAGATAAATATCACATGATCTCACTCATTTGTGGAATATAATGAACAACATAAACTGATGAACAAAAATAGATCCAGAGACATAGAAGCATTGAATAGCCCACCCAACCTCAGAGGAAAGGTAGGGGAGTATGGGGTAAGAGATCAACCAAAGGACTTGTATGCATTCATTAAAGCATAACCCATGGACACAGATAGTAGGGGGGGTGAGGGCATGTGCTGGGGGGTGGGAATGGCTGGAGAGAGGTCAATGGGGGAAAAAGGAGACATATGTGATACTTTAAACAATAAAGAATTTTTTAAAAGACCTAATATGCCTCACCTGTATGTATATTTTAATTTCAAAATAGTTAACCTGTATTTTTCTATACTGCTTTTTACCATACTCATAAATTCTTTATTTCAGGAAGAGCTAAAGTTTTTACTCACTGTTGTGCTTCTTTTTGCTATTTATTGTAAACTAGAGGCCCAGTGCATGAAAATTCATGCACTGGAAGGGGGGTCCCTCAGCCCTGCCTGCCCCCTCTCACAGTCCAGCAGCCCTCAGGGGCGGGAGGCAACCCGGTGATCAGGGGAAGGCGATGCCCCATCACACTTCTGCTGCTGCCACTGCCAGCAGTGCAAGCCTCGGCGAGCCCTCATTACCTGAGCCTTGGGCGGCTATGGGTGGCTGGGCAGCCGCCATCTGAGGCTTGCCTGTGCCTCAGGCTGGCCCTGGACAGCTGGGGGGCTGAGGTGACTGGGGGACCCTGGAGAGTGCCTGCCGCCTCAGTGAGGCTGAGAGGACTGGGCACTGCCATCTTGTGGCTGTAGGTGCCACCACCTTTGAGGGTGTGGCAGTCAATCAGCATATCCCCTCCTTATTGACTATGGGCGCTGCCATCTTTGAGGGCGGGGCATTCAATTAGCATATTCCCTCCTTATTGGCTGTGGGCACCACCATCTTTGTGATGGTGTGAGGGTCAATTAGCATATTCCCTCTTTATTAGATTATTAGATAGGATGCTGTATGGTCACTCTGGTTAATGAGGTAGCCAAGAATAAAACTGTTCCTGTACTTAGGTACCTATGTTCTAATTTTACTTGGGCAGTCAGTTTCCTCTAATGGACCCTTTTGTTATTTTCTTCCCTAACATCTAGCCCTGAATTTAGAATAACAAAACTGTCAAGGTGTCTCTTACACTCAAATCACTTTTGGTAGTTTTCAGATGGCTGGAAGATAACACAAAAGGCTTATTTCCTCAACTTAAAAAGAGAGGGATAAAAATAGACTTAATTTAAGTGTATTTGGTCTGCTTTTTATTTTCTAATTGTATACACAGTATTAGAAGAAATAGATTTTTTTTCAGTTCAACATGATAGAAAACCTGCCAAAGCAAAGAAGAAAATCAATTCCTAACTCTTAGGTTAATTTTGTATAGTCAAATTATTATTGATATAAATATGTTTCAGTAACTATCTTTTCAGCATACATGGTAGAGCAAAAGTAGTTTTACAGTTTCTCTTATGGAAAATAAGACAAAAATTAATAAATAATAATATAAGAATAAACTCGGTTTTGCAGACTCACAACTGTTAACCTACTTTTGCTCCACCCTTTGTATAGAAACATGATCTTAGTAATGTACCTAGATTGGCACAATAACTTTTCACAAGCTGATGTATCAGCTTTCATTCCTAGGTTATTATTTCTTGCTTATTAGTAATGATACACTTTATGGGTATTTTTTTTCTTTATTGATTAAGGTATTACATATGTGTCCTTATCCCTCTATAGCCGCCCCCCCCCCGCTTGTACCCTCACCCCCTAGTGTCTGTGTCCATTGGTTATGCTAATATGCATGCATACAAGTCCTTTGGTTGATCTCTAACTCTTCCCCCCACCCTCCCCTCTGAGGTTTGACGGTCTGATCCATGCTTCTCTGTCTCTGGATATGTTTTTGTTCATCGGTTTATGTTGTTCATTATAATCCACAAATGAGTGAGATCATGTGATATTTATCTTTCTCTGACTGACTTATTTCCCTTACCATAATGCTCTCTAGCTCCATCCATGCTGTTGCAAATGGTAGGAGTTCCTTCCTTTTTATAGCGGCATAGTATTCCATTGTGTAGATGTACCACAGTTTTTTAATTCACTCATCTGCTGATGGGCACTTAGGCTGTTTCCAAATCTTAGTTATTGTAAACTGTGCTGCTATGAACAGAGAGGTGCATATATCCTTTCTGATTGGTGTTTCTAGTTTTTTGGGATATATTCCTAGAAGTAGGATCACTGGGTCAAATGGGAGTTCCATTTTTAGTTTTTTGATGAAATTCCATACTGTTCTCCACAGTGGCTGCACCAGTCTGCATTCCCACCAGCAGCGCATGAGGGTTCCTTTTTATCTGCATCCTCACCAGCACTTGTTGTTTGTTGATTGGTTGATGATAGCCATTCTGACAGGTGTGAGATGATAAAGTCCTAGAGATTTGTCAATAATAATCTATAACGTCTTACACTTATTTTTGACAAATACTGCCTAACACCCTAACAAAAGGTCATGGTTAGGTCCATGTATTTATGTATTTTACCCAATAGGGGAATCAATGCTCCTTTCTTAATATATTCAATCACTCTAACAAGTTGACCCAAGTTTGTCAGTCTTATATTTTCTTTCCACACATGTGTGAACTGAGGGCCACCTGTCACAAACTATAGGCCAATTATTGTGTATAATAGAAGAAAGGTCCAAGAAAGCCTTAAAGCCACAATGAAATGGATTGTATAAAGGACAGGAGATTCAAAATTTTTAGGACTCATCACTGCAGAAGCATAGGACTTCAAAAGGTGGACTGCTGATCCAAGAAGAATAAATAAGAATTAGTTATATGTGATTAAGGTAGGACTGATTGAAACTAATTGGAAAAATCTGTTTGTGAGTTTGCATTGGGATGACTTAAGTATTGTGTTTGGTATTCTCTACTCAAAAAGTCTTATACAATGAGGTTTTTTTCTCCTCTTTCTTTTTCTTCTTTTTAAATTATAATTCTCAAAAATCACAGGGTAACAGAAATATCTCACTCTTTAAGTGGTGTGAAATTCAAGAGATCCCCCAAAAAAATCTATGGAAAAAAATATTATGCTGTAGCACCTATCATCAAATTTTAGTATATAGAAGATTAAAATTTTCAGAATATTACAGTATAAATTATAGCCTATCGGAATTCAGAAACACATAAAATTTTTTACATGCTTATATTATGATATTTTAATGTTAAAAACAAATTATAGATATAAATTTTCAGGGGAATAAAATACCTTAAAGATGATGATTCTAGATGTACAGGAGGCTGTTCAAAGGCCCACTAGTTAGCCTCTATATAATGCCAGGGAGGCATATGGCAAGATGGTCACATGTTTTATATTTTCAATATGATAAGCAAAATGAATTTATTTCTCAACTCTGCTTTTTATTAGCTCTTCAACCTTAAATTCCTTAACTTTTGTGTGCCTCAATTTCTTCATCTATAACACCTGTTATCTTAATATCTATCTCTAGAGTTGACCAAAGTAATTGAAACAATACTGTAATTCACCCCCAAGTAAAATCAAATTTGCAAGTGTAACCACACCAGAAATGTCATATTTGAAGGTAAAATTAGCTAATCAAAATTGACAAGTTTACCATCAAATAACAAGGATTATACTTGATAGCAATGCCTACAAAAACCTCCCAGGAAACTGTCTGGTACTTGCTCTGTTGTGAAAAGAGTTATTGCCTCACAGGTAGAAAGAGTACCTCTTTTCTGGCAGGTCAGGAACTGTGCAAATTTGCTGGGATCTATGGATATGTGGGATTGATGCACAGTAATAAGTACTACAAACCAATGGAGATGAATTCCTTGGTCCTTATTCTCTAGCTTTGGATAAGGTAAATACATGAAAATGGTAAAAGGCATATCTGGAGTAATAAGGATCGTTTAAAACAGAGTTTGGGATCTTTTCATAATCTTCCAAAAGAGTTATCACGTCAGCCTTAGTCGGTGTGTATATGTTTAAGAACACTCTTAAAACATTCATATAAATACGAGAGTCCCGGCCTGTGCTCTCTTGCAGTCCAGGAGCCCTTGGGGGATGTCTGATTGCCGTCTTAGGCCCACGGGAAGCGGGCCTAACTGTCAGTCAGACATCCTTAGCACTGCTGCAGAGGCAGGAGAGGCTCCCCCCACCGCTGCTGCACTCACCAGCCATAAGCCTGGCTCAGGGCTTCTGGCTGAGCAGCGCTCCCCCTGTGGGAGCACACTGACCACCAGGGGGTAGCTCCTGCATTAAGCGTCTGTCCCCTGGTGGTCAGTGCACGTCATAGCAACCAGTTGTTCCACTGTTTGGCTGATTTGTATGTTAGCCTTTTATTATATAGGATCTTTTATTTCTAGAAGTTCCACTTTGCTCTTTTTAAATTTTATATACATATATATATTTCAGAGAGAAAAGGAGAGGGAAAGAGAGATAGAAGTATCAATGATGAGAGAGAATCATTGATTGGCTGCCTCCTGAATGCCCCCCACTGGGGATCAAACCAGTAACCCAGGTATATGCCTTTGACTGAAATTGAACCTGGGACCCTTCAGTCCATGGGCCAACGCTCTATCCACTGAGCCAAACCAGCTATGACACACTTTGCTCTTTTCTATATCTTCTATTTATCTCCTTATTATGTTCATGCTTTCCTTTAAGTTCCTCAACCTATTTATAATAGCTGTCTAAAATTATTATCTGCTTTCAGTCATTATTGTTTTTTTAGTCTATTTATATTTCCTGATTTTGATTCCCACTTTCCTGTTTCTTCCCAGTAATTGCTAAGTGTCTAATTGTTTTGGTCTTCTTTTAAAGAGCAGCTTTACTTGGAAGACAGTTAAATTGCCTGTAGAACCAGTCTTCCCTCCTCCAGCCGCCAGCAGGCACCCAGGACAGGGCTTCCTTCGCAGCCCTAGCTTCGTCTGGAAGGACCTCCAGTCTAATTAACATATTACGCTTTTATTGTTATAGATATCAGGGTATGTGGGAAAACAACATGCTCTGAAAGTCCAGGTTCATAGGTAAAATTAATTTGTTGCTATTAAGATTGATTTATTTTGGAATTTTATTTGGAAATTCTTCCTAGATGTTAGAAACTGAATTAAAGAAATAATATAAATACAAACTTCACTGCTAACCATGGTTGTAATTACAGTGTATAAAGTGAGCCTATGTCTAATTTTTGTTATATTCCAAAATTGTGAAAAAAAACAATTATTCAAACAGTAAGTTAACATGAGAATTATTATTGCTTTTTGGAAGAAGAAACCAAAATAAATGAAGGTCAAAGAAAAACACAATTGTTCCCAAACTAAAAAATGGGCAAACTATATAATCTGCATCTTTGTTTCAGCTAGAAAAAAATCACTGACACTAACTTACTTCATTCTCAGCTTCCAATCTCTGTTGACTTTGTTTCATGCTTTGCTGATAGATGTTTCTATTATTCACTATTGTTGGAGAATGAAAACCTAATCTTAGTCTCAGGCAGACATATTCTGAACATTTTCTACTTAAATGCACTGTTTGTTAACTTCTGACTTATAGGCAATATGTACCATTCTGCTACAAAATTCCTTTTGTAACAATGGCAAGAACATTATGTCCTTTAGACTTTGTGAAAGGAAACATTAATTATTACAAAAACCTACTTGTTTATGTAATCATTCCTAGTCCCCAAATTTGTAACCATTCCATTTCAATATCTTTTCTGACTTGGCATAATCTCTTTTAAATGCATTTGTTGTCTTAATAGTGAGTTAAAAATTGACACATTAGAGACAAATTTATTTAAAGCTAAGTTTTACTAGATAATATATACAAAGCCAGTAACAATTCCTAAGTCATAGCCCATGGTCAGTGTCCTGCATTGGCTATAAACAAACAGTATGACCAAAAGAATGCATACTGGCTGAATGTCACCCCACCTTAAAAGTGCAAGAGCAGGAGAAAATAACTTACTGTGGCTGAGTGCTCAGATACAGAGAAAGGCAAGCCAGTCAGTGAGTCACTTCTAGGTCTAAAGGGGGCTGAGATATTTCTGTATTTTTCTGAGAAAATGTGCTTTCAGAGCAGAGAAATGAACTCCCACAGAGAACCCTCTAACACATGACCCACAGGGATACAAGTTTGAGTGCCACATTTGGGGATTTGTGTTCCTGAGTTGATACTAAAACACACACACTGTCAATGGCTAATGATACTAGGAAGCAGACCACTTAGGGTAATATTATGGTAAGATTTTTTTAAATGTAAGTAAGATTGCTTGGAATACTATGCTGTCATAAAAAAGAAGGAATTCTCATCATTTGCAGCAACCTGGATGGAATTGGAGAACATTATGTTAAGTGAAATAAGTCAGTCAATGAAAGAAAAATATCACATGATCTCACTCATTTATGGGTAATAAAGAACATTATAAACTTGAACAAAAAGATAGATACAGAGACAGTAAAGCATCAAACAGACTGTCAAATTACAGGGGGAAAGTTAGGGAGAGGTGGGGGAGATAAGAGATCAATCAAAGGACTTGTATGCATGCATATAAGCATAACCAATGGATGCAACACTCTGGGGGGTGAGGGCATATATGGGAGTGGGGTGGGGGGTGGCAATGGTAAATATGTATACATATAATACCTTAATAAAAAAAATTGGAAAAAAAATAAATAAAATCTGGTGCAATATTAAAAAAAAAAAAGTAAGATTGCTGAAGACCTAACAACCGTATTATCAGAGGTAATTTTTTATTTTTTAAATAAATCTTTATTGTTCAGATTATTATAGATGTTCCTCTTTTTTCCCCCATAGCTCCCCTCCACCTGATTCCCCCCCACCCCATGTCCTTACCCCCTGCCACTGTCCTCATCCATAGGTGTAAGATTTTTGTCCAATCTCTTCCCACACTCCTCATGGCCCCTTCCCCTCGAGAATTGTCAGTCCATTTCCTTTCTATGCCCCTGATTCTATTATATTCACCAGTTTATTCTGTTCATCAGATTTTTTATTGACTTGATTTTTAGATTCACTTGTTGATAGATATGTATTTGTTGTCACTTTGTTGTTCATAATTTTTATCTTTACCTTTTTCTTCTTCTTCCTCTTCTTAAAGAATACCCTTCAGCATTTCATATGATCTTGGTTTGGTGGTGATGAAACTTGTCTGTGAAACTCTTTATCTGACCTTCAATTCTAAATGATAGCTTTGCTGGGTAGAGTAATCTTGGTTGTAGGTTCCTGCTGTTCATCACTTTGAATATTTCTTGCCACTCCCTCTGGCCTGCATAGTTTCTGTTGAGAAATCAGCTGACAGTCGTATGGGTACTCCCTTGTAGGTAACTAACTGTTTTTCTCTTGCTGCTTTTAAGATTCTCTCTTTGTCTTTTGCCCTTGGCATTTTAATTATGATGTGTCTTGGTGTGGTCCACTTTGGATTCCTTTTGTTTGGGGTTCTCTGCACTTCCTGGACTTGTAAGTGTATTTTTTTCATCAGGTAGGGAAAGTTTTCTGTCATTGTTTCTTCTAATAGGTTTTCAATATTTTGCTCTCTCTCTTCTTCTGGCACCCCCATAATTCGGATGTTGGTATGCTTGAAGTTGTCCCAGAGGCTCCTTACACTATCTTCATATTTTTGGATTCTTTTTTCTTTTTGTGTTTCTGGTTGGGTGTATTTTGCTTCCTCATATTTCAAATCTTTGGTTTGATTCTTGGGGTCCTCTAGTCTACTATTGGATTTCTGTATATTATTCTTTATTTCAGACAGTGTATGCTTAATTTCTGACCGTTTTTTTTTTTTTCCATTTTTTTGGCATTCTCATTAAGATCCTTGAAGGTCTCACTAAGTTCCTCGGAGGTCTCACTAAGTTTCTCAGGAGTTTCTAGAAGATTCTTGAGTAACCTTATAACTGTGGTTTTCAACTCTATATCCAATAGTTTGCTTTCCTCCATTTCTTTCATTCCTGACCTGTTTCTTTGTCTCCGCATTTTGGCTGCTTCACTGTGTTGATGGAGTGGCTTTGTGTGGTAGGTGATCTATAGGGCCCAGTGGCTCAGCCTCCCCAATCACCTGAGGTGGCCACCCTTGGTGCACCCCTTTGTGGGCTGGGTGCACAGTCTTGTTGTAGTTAAGCCTTGATTGCTGTTGGTACACTGGGAGGAATTGACCTCCAGGCCAATTGGCTGCAAGGACCCACTGTGTCTATAATGGAAGAACTGCTGGGGTGGAGACACCCTTATGGGGCAAGACTTGCTTCAGTGGGGCTTTGGTG